>NW_027140099.1:102500-110000 GCF_036365525.1 Heterodontus francisci
TTTCTTTCTTTGACATGTATATCTGTATGAAGGTCGGCTTTGCTCTGCCATCGCAGCCTCCCTTCTTTGCTTTTCTCACTGTACCAACAGACATGTCATAGACTTTGGTTTTTTTTTCATTAATTCTTTTCCTGTGGGTGTGGTGTGCCTCCGCACCCCCCAATCTGTTCCAAGGCCTTGTTTTCTCTCGCTCGCCAAAACACTTTGTCTGTTTTCACAGCCAGTCTACCGGCCTAGACCCAACTGTGCGATATTTCAGAGCCGGCAACAGAGCATGGAAAGTCCGCCAGATTTACCCTTAAATGCTCATAAATGACTTCCAGGCACTCTTCGGAAGGTCTTTTATTTCAAAAGAAGGTCCTTCCTTGAGGGAGCACTTCTTCGGCCACTTTGCAAGTGCAACCGCTGCCAGCAAAAGTTCTGAAAATCGAGTTCCCGAAAATCTCCGGGTACCCCGCCAACCCCCAGCCACCCGAATCGCAAGTGTCAATTCGGCGGGTTGCCTGCCGGTAGTCCTTCCGAAAATGAGGCGCCAAATCGCCGCAACGGCCATTTTTCATTTCGGCATCGGGACTTCCGACGGCAACTGATTAACTAGCCCGGGGACTAGAGCGGCAGCAAATGCAACGTGCCCTCTTGGCGGGAGCAACTTGACCGCCCCCGTGGGGAAAGGTCAACTCGGGGCCCGGGAAAGTCGCCGAGTCCGACCCCATACACTTCCATGAGTTGGGGGTTTTGGCCTTCCCGGCCCAAGGCTCGCCTTATTTCGGCCTGCACTTTCGGAAAAGGGTGCATTCCTTTTGGTTAATGATTTCACCAGCCCGGGTCTTAGCCTCTGCCCCGACGGCTAAGTCTTTTGGTTAATGATTTCCTGCGGCTGGGACTACCCTTTCCCCCGCCCTGCAGGCACCCGGGTCGGGAGGCCGTCGGGGGCACTTTCCGGGGCAAATCCGGACCCTTACGCAAGGGAGAGTGCGCCCCCCCCGCCTCGGCCGGGGGTCAGGCTGCCGCCTATTAAGCCCGACAGAAAACCCGAAAAATGGACGAAAATGGGAAAAAATCCCCATCCGAAAAAGGCTTAAAAGTCGGTTGGGCGGCAGCTAGGGTCGGTCTCTGCAGACCTGGAGGCTCGGGTGGACTCTTGGAATAAACGTCCAAGTCCCGACTTGCCACCTCCTACTACTGTGCAGATACCCCGCCAACCCCCAGCCACCCGAATGACAAGCGTCCGATCAGCGGGACGAATTTGACAACTCTGGCCGGACCTCTGGAACTCCATCCCGGGTAACCGGGGCAAATTTTTCCGCTTGATCGCCCTTCCACTGGTTAACCATTTGCCCTTTCGGACTTAGTCTCTGGACATTATTCGACGGATTTTCTGGTTAACCATTTGCCCTTTCGGACTTAGTCTCTGGGCATTATTTTCGACTTTTTGGTTAATGATTTCACACTTTTTACTTACTTTTGCGCTTTTTGGTTAATGATTACTCTGCTTACTGGTTAATTATTTGCCCTTTCGGACTTAGTCTCTGCACATTATTTTCGAGTTTTTGGTTAATGATTTCACACTTTTAACATATTTTTGCGCTTTTTGGTTAATGATTACTCTGCTTACTGGTTAACCATTTGCCCTTTCGGACTTAGTCTCTGCACATTATTTTCGAGTTTTTGGTTAATGATTTCACACTTTTAACATATTTTTGCGATTTTTGGTTAATGATTACTCTGCTTACTGGTTAACCATTTGCCCTTTCGGACTTAGTCTCTGGAGATTATTTTCGAGTTTTTGGTTAATGATTTCACACTTTTTACTTACTTTTGCGATTTTTGGTTAATGATTTCACACTTTTTACTTACTTTTGCGATTTTTGGTTAATGATTACTCTGCTTACTGGTTAACCATTTGCCCTTTCGGACTTAGTCTCTGCACATTATTTTCGAGTTTTTGGTTAATGATTTCACACTTTTAACATATTTTTGCGCTTTTTGGTTAATGATTACTCTGCTTACTGGTTAACCATTTGCCCTTTCGGACTTAGTCTCTGCACATTATTTTCGAGTTTTTGGTTAATGATTTCACACTTTTTACTTACTTTTGCGATTTTTGGTTAATGATTTCACACTTTTTACTTACTTTTGCGATTTTTGGTTAATGATTACTCTGCTTACTGGTTAACCATTTGCCCTTTCGGACTTAGTCTCTGCACATTATTTTCGAGTTTTTGGTTAATGATTTCACACTTTTAACATATTTTTGCGATTTTTGGTTAATGATTACTCTGCTTACTGGTTAACCATTTGCCCTTTCGGACTTAGTCTCTGGAGATTATTTTCGAGTTTTTGGTTAATGATTTCACACTTTTTACTTACTTTTGCGATTTTTGGTTAATGATTTCACACTTTTTACTTACTTTTGCGATTTTTGGTTAATGATTACTCTGCTTACTGGTTAACCATTTGCCCTTTCGGACTTAGTCTCTGCACATTATTTTCGAGTTTTTGGTTAATGATTTCACACTTTTAACATATTTTTGCGCTTTTTGGTTAATGATTACTCTGCTTACTGGTTAACCATTTGCCCTTTCGGACTTAGTCTCTGCACATTATTTTCGAGTTTTTGGTTAATGATTTCACACTTTTTACTTACTTTTGCGATTTTTGGTTAATGATTTCACACTTTTTACTTACTTTTGCGATTTTTGGTTAATGATTACTCTGCTTACTGGTTAACCATTTGCCCTTTCGGACTTAGTCTCTGCACATTATTTTCGAGTTTTTGGTTAATGATTTCACACTTTTAACATATTTTTGCGATTTTTGGTTAATGATTACTCTGCTTACTGGTTAACCATTTGCCCTTTCGGACTTAGTCTCTGGAGATTATTTTCGAGTTTTTGGTTAATGATTTCACACTTTTTACTTACTTTTGCGATTTTTGGTTAATGATTTCACACTTTTTACTTACTTTTGCGATTTTTGGTTAATGATTACTCTGCTTACTGGTTAACCATTTGCCCTTTCGGACTTAGTCTCTGCACATTATTTTCGAGTTTTTGGTTAATGATTTCACACTTTTAACATATTTTTGCGCTTTTTGGTTAATGATTACTCTGCTTACTGGTTAACCATTTGCCCTTTCGGACTTAGTCTCTGCACATTATTTTCGAGTTTTTGGTTAATGATTTCACACTTTTTACTTACTTTTGCGATTTTTGGTTAATGATTTCACACTTTTTACTTACTTTTGCGATTTTTGGTTAATGATTACTCTGCTTACTGGTTAACCATTTGCCCTTTCGGACTTAGTCTCTGCACATTATTTTCGAGTTTTTGGTTAATGATTTCACACTTTTAACATATTTTTGCGATTTTTGGTTAATGATTACTCTGCTTACTGGTTAACCATTTGCCCTTTCGGACTTAGTCTCTGGAGATTATTTTCGAGTTTTTGGTTAATGATTTCACACTTTTTACTTACTTTTGCGATTTTTGGTTAATGATTTCACACTTTTTACTTACTTTTGCGATTTTTGGTTAATGATTACTCTGCTTACTGGTTAACCATTTGCCCTTTCGGACTTAGTCTCTGCACATTATTTTCGAGTTTTTGGTTAATGATTTCACACTTTTAACATATTTTTGCGCTTTTTGGTTAATGATTACTCTGCTTACTGGTTAACCATTTGCCCTTTCGGACTTAGTCTCTGCACATTATTTTCGAGTTTTTGGTTAATGATTTCACACTTTTTACTTACTTTTGCGATTTTTGGTTAATGATTTCACACTTTTTACTTACTTTTGCGATTTTTGGTTAATGATTACTCTGCTTACTGGTTAACCATTTGCCCTTTCGGACTTAGTCTCTGCACATTATTTTCGAGTTTTTGGTTAATGATTTCACACTTTTAACATATTTTTGCGATTTTTGGTTAATGATTACTCTGCTTACTGGTTAACCATTTGCCCTTTCGGACTTAGTCTCTGGAGATTATTTTCGAGTTTTTGGTTAATGATTTCACACTTTTTACTTACTTTTGCGATTTTTGGTTAATGATTTCACACTTTTTACTTACTTTTGCGATTTTTGGTTAATGATGACTCTGCTTACTGGTTAACCATTTGCCCTTTCGGACTTAGTCTCTGGAGATTATTTTCGAGTTTTTGGTTAATGATTTCACACTTTTTACTTACTTTTGCGATTTTTGGTTAATGATTTCACACTTTTTACTTACTTTTGCGATTTTTGGTTAATGATTACTCTGCTTACTGGTTAACCATTTGCCCTTTCGGACTTAGTCTCTGGAGATTGTTTTCGAGTTTTTGGTTAATGATTTCACACTTTTTACTTACTTTTGCGATTTTTGGTTAATGATTTCATACTTTTTACTTACTTTTGCGATTTTTGGTTAATGATTACTCTGCTTACTGGTTAACCATTTGCCCTTTCGGACTTAGTCTCTGCACATTATTTTCGAGTTTTTGGTTAATGATTTCACACTTTTAACATATTTTTGCGATTTTTGGTTAATGATTACTCTGCTTACTGGTTAACCATTTGCCCTTTCGGACTTAGTCTCTGGAGATTATTTTCGAGTTTTTGGTTAATGATTTCACACTTTTTACTTACTTTTGCGATTTTTGGTTAATGATTTCACACTTTTTACTTACTTTTGCGATTTTTGGTTAATGATGACTCTGCTTACTGGTTAATTATTTGTACTTTCGGACTTGGTCTCTGGACATTATTTTCGAGTTTTTGGTTAATGATTTCACACTTTTAACATAATTTTGCGCTTTTTGGTTAATGATTACTCTGCTTGCTTGTTACTGATTTCCCCTTTCGGACTTGATCTCTGGCCGTTCTTTTCGACCTTTTTGGATGAGGTTTCCACACTCTGAAATTATTTTGGGCTCACTGATTAGGCGAGATCAAGGGGGCATGCCTGGGCACTTTGGGCTCAGTTTGGGAAGGCGGCGTCCGTGTGCTCCTCCGCCCTTCCCGCACTTGCGGCTAGGTTTGCCAAACTGCGCTGACCCGCAGCCCTGCCTTTTTGCCCACGGCACACGGAACGACTCAAGTCTGGCTCCGTTCCAGGCCGTTGCCTCCGGCTGCCCGCCGTCCGGCCGGCCTGGGACGTACCCCGGCTGACGGCGCCGGAGGCCCTCTAGCAGCCACCGGTGCCGCGGGCCAATGGGTCCGGGCGTTCCGGAGCTATCGGTGGGGAAGTGCTCTCCCCTTTTCCTGACGCCGTTCGCCCGAGCAGAGGTGCAGCCTGACGGGACTGCTGTCGCCTTCCGCGGCGCACCGGCCCCTTTCACCTGCCGTCGACCGCGCGGAGCTCGGACCTCCCTCCCCGAAGTTATGGCCCCGGCGCCGGAGGGTGCCCGGGGCCGGGCATTCAGCGGGGTGAGTCTTCACCTTCCCGGTCAGCCTGCGGGGTCGGTGCGCCGGCACTCGACGCCGGAGGGTCCCCTCTTTCCGTAGAGCCCCGCCCGGTGCCGATCGGCCGGCGGATTGCGGAGCGAACCGCGCCTGACCGACGGGCCTCGGAAACCCGTTGCAGTCGACCGGGGGGGAACCGGACAGCGGGACGAGGTGCCGATTCCACCCGCAGATTCGATCCCGAAATCCCGCGGGATTCGGCGGTCCGACCCGACAGATTCAAACGTCGCCCGGGCGGCCCCCAGCGGTCGGGCCGGCCTGGTTCCGCCACCGCCCGATGCCCCTCGCCCCCGGCTACCGCCGGCCGCGCAGACCGAGCGAATGCGGCCGGACGTCCGGCGGCAATCGGCCGGAAAGCGGTATGGCCATTTCCTACTGTCCCTCGGACGGGCAGAGGGGCGGCGCCGGGGCACTCGCGGACCAGGCCGCGCCCCTCCGAGCCCTACCGCCTGCCGTCGACCGCGCGGGGATCGGACCTCCCTCCCCGAAGTTATGGCCCCGGAGCCGGAGGGTACCCGGGGCCGGGCATTCAGCGGGGTGAGTCTTCACCTTCCCGGTCAGCCTGCGGGGTCGGTGCGCCGGCACTCGACGCGGGAGGGTCCCCTCTTTCCGTAGAGCCCCGCCCGGTGCCGATCGGCCGGCGGATTGCGGAGCGAACCGCGCCTGACCGACGGGCCTCGGAAACCCGTTGCAGTCGACCGGGGGGGGGAACCGGACAGCGGGACGAGGTGCCGATTCCACCCGCAGATTCGATCCCGAAATCCCGCGGGATTCGGCGGTCCGACCCGACAGATTCAAACGTCGCCCGGGCGGCCCCCAGCGGTCGGGCCGGCCTGGTTCCGCCACCGCCCGATGCCCCTCGCCCCCGGCTACCGCCGGCCGCGCAGACCGAGCGAATGCGGCCGGACGTCCGGCGGCAATCGGCCGGAAAGCGGTATGGCCATTTCCTACTGTCCCTCGGACGGGCAGAGGGGCGGCGCCGGGGCACTCGCGGACCAGGCCGCGCCCCTCCGAGCCCTACCGCCTGCCGTCGACCGCGCGGGGATCGGACCCTCCTCGCCGAAGTTATGGAGGTAGGACCGGGAGGCTGCCCAGGGTCGGGACTTCAACCGGCTGCCGCCACCCTTTCCCGCCTGTCCCACGGGCTCGGAGATCCAGGCCCTGCAAAGACCCTCCGGTCGCCACCCGACAGGTGCTTTACCGGAGAAATCGTAAACCGGCGTCAGGGCCGGACCTGTCCCGCAGAGGGCAGCCTGCGCCCTTATGCTTTCCCTTTTGCTTTGGCCCCGCAGTAGCAAATGGTTCACCGATAAGTCGGGAACCCACACGCCCGGCCCCACCCGCCCATCCTTCCGCAATGCATCGCCTAGACACACGCACCAAGGGCGCTCTCCTTCCCCCGCCTCCCACATCCCACAGGATGTGCCCTCAGACCACGGCGCCCACACAACCACCCACCCACCCAACCTTCCTAAACACGCCGGCAAACATGCATACAAACACGGCCACCTTCGCAAATTCACCCCCACGCCGACTATTAAGCCCGGCAAGACTCATTGCAGCCAACCGCGGCCAAAAGTTGAAGTGACAACTCATTAACCAATTTCCAAAATTAGGCCAACTGAATAACCAGACTCTTTGTCAATCTGACGACGGGGGCAAATCATAAACCGGTTCTGCCCACTGCTAGCCTTCGCAAAGTCACCCCCGCACGCCGACTATTAAGCCCGGCAAGACTCATTGTAGCCAACCGCGGCCAAAAGTTGAAGTGACAACTCATTAACCAATTTACAACATTTGGACAACTGATTAACCAGACTCTTTGTCAATCTGACGACGGGAGCAAATCATAAACCGGTTCTGCCCACTGCTAGCCTTCGCAAGGTCACCCCCGCACGCCGACTATTAAGCCCGGCAAGACTCATTGTAGCCAACCGCGGCCAAAAGTTGAAGTGACAACTCATTAACCAATTTACAACATTTGGACAACTGATTAACCAGACTCTTTGTCAATCTGACGACGGGAGCAAATCATAAACCGGTTCTGCCCAGTGCTA
>NW_027140099.1:120000-137500 GCF_036365525.1 Heterodontus francisci
CCACTGCGGTAGCGACCAGTGGGACGTCTCGGCCTCACACGAACAGCACAGAGATCAGCACACAGGAGACGGCGCACAACGAGTAATCTACCTAGCACGCCGCCGACCAAGTGGCCAAACTCTCGAGAGGAATGTCCGTCTGACACAAGGGACAGAAACGGGAGGTAACCGCTGAGCCTGAAACACCAGCAAATAAATGCTAGCCCGCCTGGGCCCTCCAACGTCGGACAGTCCTCGCCGTATCGATCGAGTGACCTGGGCACGCACTTTTTTTTTCCTTTCACACAGTGTGGGGTTGGCGGCGGCGGGGGGGGGGGGGGGAGAAAGCATGCAACTTGGTTGACGTCGCCTGGTCAACTCGCATCGGTTTTCCGTCCCCATCACTGTAAGGAGCAACCGCGACCAGCGTAGCCAAACAGGTCGACCAAAGCTTTCGGCGCTCGCACGGAGAGGTGATGCCAGCCGGCGTGCGTCGCCTAACTTGGACAAAATTCTGGGCACGCACTTTTCGTTTGAGAATAGGACATACATGTAGTGCAACCCAAGGAAACCAGGCGACGCCGCCACAATCTGCGCCTGACAGACAAAGATAACCGTTCACAAGGAGCCTTGTTATTTCGCACCAAGTCTTTTGCGGGCATAGTTTCTTTCTTTGACATGTATATCTGTATGAAGGTCGGCTTTGCTCTGCCATCGCAGCCTCCCTTCTTTGCTTTTCTCACTGTACCAACAGACATGTCATAGACTTTGGTTTTTTTTTCATTAATTCTTTTCCTGTGGGTGTGGTGTGCCTCCGCACCCCCCAATCTGTTCCAAGGCCTTGTTTTCTCTCGCTCGCCAAAACACTTTGTCTGTTTTCACAGCCAGTCTACCGGCCTAGACCCAACTGTGCGATATTTCAGAGCCGGCAACAGAGCATGGAAAGTCCGCCAGATTTACCCTTAAATGCTCATAAATGACTTCCAGGCACTCTTCGGAAGGTCTTTTATTTCAAAAGAAGGTCCTTCCTTGAGGGAGCACTTCTTCGGCCACTTTGCAAGTGCAACCGCTGCCAGCAAAAGTTCTGAAAATCGAGTTCCCGAAAATCTCCGGGTACCCCGCCAACCCCCAGCCACCCGAATCGCAAGTGTCAATTCGGCGGGTTGCCTGCCGGTAGTCCTTCCGAAAATGAGGCGCCAAATCGCCGCAACGGCCATTTTTCATTTCGGCATCGGGACTTCCGACGGCAACTGATTAACTAGCCCGGGGACTAGAGCGGCAGCAAATGCAACGTGCCCTCTTGGCGGGAGCAACTTGACCGCCCCCGTGGGGAAAGGTCAACTCGGGGCCCGGGAAAGTCGCCGAGTCCGACCCCATACACTTCCATGAGTTGGGGGTTTTGGCCTTCCCGGCCCAAGGCTCGCCTTATTTCGGCCTGCACTTTCGGAAAAGGGTGCATTCCTTTTGGTTAATGATTTCACCAGCCCGGGTCTTAGCCTCTGCCCCGACGGCTAAGTCTTTTGGTTAATGATTTCCTGCGGCTGGGACTACCCTTTCCCCCGCCCTGCAGGCACCCGGGTCGGGAGGCCGTCGGGGGCACTTTCCGGGGCAAATCCGGACCCTTACGCAAGGGAGAGTGCGCCCCCCCCGCCTCGGCCGGGGGTCAGGCTGCCGCCTATTAAGCCCGACAGAAAACCCGAAAAATGGACGAAAATGGGAAAAAATCCCCATCCGAAAAAGGCTTAAAAGTCGGTTGGGCGGCAGCTAGGGTCGGTCTCTGCAGACCTGGAGGCTCGGGTGGACTCTTGGAATAAACGTCCAAGTCCCGACTTGCCACCTCCTACTACTGTGCAGATACCCCGCCAACCCCCAGCCACCCGAATGACAAGCGTCCGATCAGCGGGACGAATTTGACAACTCTGGCCGGACCTCTGGAACTCCATCCCGGGTAACCGGGGCAAATTTTTCCGCTTGATCGCCCTTCCACTGGTTAACCATTTGCCCTTTCGGACTTAGTCTCTGGACATTATTCGACGGATTTTCTGGTTAACCATTTGCCCTTTCGGACTTAGTCTCTGGGCATTATTTTCGACTTTTTGGTTAATGATTTCACACTTTTTACTTACTTTTGCGCTTTTTGGTTAATGATTACTCTGCTTACTGGTTAATTATTTGCCCTTTCGGACTTAGTCTCTGCACATTATTTTCGAGTTTTTGGTTAATGATTTCACACTTTTAACATATTTTTGCGCTTTTTGGTTAATGATTACTCTGCTTACTGGTTAACCATTTGCCCTTTCGGACTTAGTCTCTGCACATTATTTTCGAGTTTTTGGTTAATGATTTCACACTTTTAACATATTTTTGCGATTTTTGGTTAATGATTACTCTGCTTACTGGTTAACCATTTGCCCTTTCGGACTTAGTCTCTGGAGATTATTTTCGAGTTTTTGGTTAATGATTTCACACTTTTTACTTACTTTTGCGATTTTTGGTTAATGATTTCACACTTTTTACTTACTTTTGCGATTTTTGGTTAATGATTACTCTGCTTACTGGTTAACCATTTGCCCTTTCGGACTTAGTCTCTGCACATTATTTTCGAGTTTTTGGTTAATGATTTCACACTTTTAACATATTTTTGCGATTTTTGGTTAATGATTACTCTGCTTACTGGTTAACCATTTGCCCTTTCGGACTTAGTCTCTGGAGATTATTTTCGAGTTTTTGGTTAATGATTTCACACTTTTTACTTACTTTTGCGATTTTTGGTTAATGATTTCACACTTTTTACTTACTTTTGCGATTTTTGGTTAATGATTACTCTGCTTACTGGTTAACCATTTGCCCTTTCGGACTTAGTCTCTGCACATTATTTTCGAGTTTTTGGTTAATGATTTCACACTTTTAACATATTTTTGCGCTTTTTGGTTAATGATTACTCTGCTTACTGGTTAACCATTTGCCCTTTCGGACTTAGTCTCTGCACATTATTTTCGAGTTTTTGGTTAATGATTTCACACTTTTTACTTACTTTTGCGATTTTTGGTTAATGATTTCACACTTTTTACTTACTTTTGCGATTTTTGGTTAATGATTACTCTGCTTACTGGTTAACCATTTGCCCTTTCGGACTTAGTCTCTGCACATTATTTTCGAGTTTTTGGTTAATGATTTCACACTTTTAACATATTTTTGCGATTTTTGGTTAATGATTACTCTGCTTACTGGTTAACCATTTGCCCTTTCGGACTTAGTCTCTGGAGATTATTTTCGAGTTTTTGGTTAATGATTTCACACTTTTTACTTACTTTTGCGATTTTTGGTTAATGATTTCACACTTTTTACTTACTTTTGCGATTTTTGGTTAATGATTACTCTGCTTACTGGTTAACCATTTGCCCTTTCGGACTTAGTCTCTGCACATTATTTTCGAGTTTTTGGTTAATGATTTCACACTTTTAACATATTTTTGCGCTTTTTGGTTAATGATTACTCTGCTTACTGGTTAACCATTTGCCCTTTCGGACTTAGTCTCTGCACATTATTTTCGAGTTTTTGGTTAATGATTTCACACTTTTTACTTACTTTTGCGATTTTTGGTTAATGATTTCACACTTTTTACTTACTTTTGCGATTTTTGGTTAATGATTACTCTGCTTACTGGTTAACCATTTGCCCTTTCGGACTTAGTCTCTGCACATTATTTTCGAGTTTTTGGTTAATGATTTCACACTTTTAACATATTTTTGCGATTTTTGGTTAATGATTACTCTGCTTACTGGTTAACCATTTGCCCTTTCGGACTTAGTCTCTGCACATTATTTTCGAGTTTTTGGTTAATGATTTCACACTTTTAACATATTTTTGCGCTTTTTGGTTAATGATTACTCTGCTTACTGGTTAACCATTTGCCCTTTCGGACTTAGTCTCTGGAGATTATTTTCGAGTTTTTGGTTAATGATTTCACACTTTTTACTTACTTTTGCGATTTTTGGTTAATGATTTCACACTTTTTACTTACTTTTGCGATTTTTGGTTAATGATTACTCTGCTTACTGGTTAACCATTTGCCCTTTCGGACTTAGTCTCTGCACATTATTTTCGAGTTTTTGGTTAATGATTTCACACTTTTAACATATTTTTGCGATTTTTGGTTAATGATTACTCTGCTTACTGGTTAACCATTTGCCCTTTCGGACTTAGTCTCTGGAGATTATTTTCGAGTTTTTGGTTAATGATTTCACACTTTTTACTTACTTTTGCGATTTTTGGTTAATGATTTCACACTTTTTACTTACTTTTGCGATTTTTGGTTAATGATTACTCTGCTTACTGGTTAACCATTTGCCCTTTCGGACTTAGTCTCTGCACATTATTTTCGAGTTTTTGGTTAATGATTTCACACTTTTAACATATTTTTGCGCTTTTTGGTTAATGATTACTCTGCTTACTGGTTAACCATTTGCCCTTTCGGACTTAGTCTCTGCACATTATTTTCGAGTTTTTGGTTAATGATTTCACACTTTTTACTTACTTTTGCGATTTTTGGTTAATGATTTCACACTTTTTACTTACTTTTGCGATTTTTGGTTAATGATTACTCTGCTTACTGGTTAACCATTTGCCCTTTCGGACTTAGTCTCTGCACATTATTTTCGAGTTTTTGGTTAATGATTTCACACTTTTAACATATTTTTGCGATTTTTGGTTAATGATTACTCTGCTTACTGGTTAACCATTTGCCCTTTCGGACTTAGTCTCTGGAGATTATTTTCGAGTTTTTGGTTAATGATTTCACACTTTTTACTTACTTTTGCGATTTTTGGTTAATGATTTCACACTTTTTACTTACTTTTGCGATTTTTGGTTAATGATTACTCTGCTTACTGGTTAACCATTTGCCCTTTCGGACTTAGTCTCTGCACATTATTTTCGAGTTTTTGGTTAATGATTTCACACTTTTAACATATTTTTGCGCTTTTTGGTTAATGATTACTCTGCTTACTGGTTAACCATTTGCCCTTTCGGACTTAGTCTCTGCACATTATTTTCGAGTTTTTGGTTAATGATTTCACACTTTTTACTTACTTTTGCGATTTTTGGTTAATGATTTCACACTTTTTACTTACTTTTGCGATTTTTGGTTAATGATTACTCTGCTTACTGGTTAACCATTTGCCCTTTCGGACTTAGTCTCTGCACATTATTTTCGAGTTTTTGGTTAATGATTTCACACTTTTAACATATTTTTGCGATTTTTGGTTAATGATTACTCTGCTTACTGGTTAACCATTTGCCCTTTCGGACTTAGTCTCTGCACATTATTTTCGAGTTTTTGGTTAATGATTTCACACTTTTAACATATTTTTGCGCTTTTTGGTTAATGATTACTCTGCTTACTGGTTAACCATTTGCCCTTTCGGACTTAGTCTCTGCACATTATTTTCGAGTTTTTGGTTAATGATTTCACACTTTTTACTTACTTTTGCGATTTTTGGTTAATGATTTCACACTTTTTACTTACTTTTGCGATTTTTGGTTAATGATTACTCTGCTTACTGGTTAACCATTTGCCCTTTCGGACTTAGTCTCTGCACATTATTTTCGAGTTTTTGGTTAATGATTTCACACTTTTAACATATTTTTGCGATTTTTGGTTAATGATTACTCTGCTTACTGGTTAACCATTTGCCCTTTCGGACTTAGTCTCTGGAGATTATTTTCGAGTTTTTGGTTAATGATTTCACACTTTTTACTTACTTTTGCGATTTTTGGTTAATGATTTCACACTTTTTACTTACTTTTGCGATTTTTGGTTAATGATTACTCTGCTTACTGGTTAACCATTTGCCCTTTCGGACTTAGTCTCTGCACATTATTTTCGAGTTTTTGGTTAATGATTTCACACTTTTAACATATTTTTGCGCTTTTTGGTTAATGATTACTCTGCTTACTGGTTAACCATTTGCCCTTTCGGACTTAGTCTCTGCACATTATTTTCGAGTTTTTGGTTAATGATTTCACACTTTTTACTTACTTTTGCGATTTTTGGTTAATGATTTCACACTTTTTACTTACTTTTGCGATTTTTGGTTAATGATTACTCTGCTTACTGGTTAACCATTTGCCCTTTCGGACTTAGTCTCTGCACATTATTTTCGAGTTTTTGGTTAATGATTTCACACTTTTAACATATTTTTGCGATTTTTGGTTAATGATTACTCTGCTTACTGGTTAACCATTTGCCCTTTCGGACTTAGTCTCTGGAGATTATTTTCGAGTTTTTGGTTAATGATTTCACACTTTTTACTTACTTTTGCGATTTTTGGTTAATGATTTCACACTTTTTACTTACTTTTGCGATTTTTGGTTAATGATTACTCTGCTTACTGGTTAACCATTTGCCCTTTCGGACTTAGTCTCTGCACATTATTTTCGAGTTTTTGGTTAATGATTTCACACTTTTAACATATTTTTGCGCTTTTTGGTTAATGATTACTCTGCTTACTGGTTAACCATTTGCCCTTTCGGACTTAGTCTCTGCACATTATTTTCGAGTTTTTGGTTAATGATTTCACACTTTTTACTTACTTTTGCGATTTTTGGTTAATGATTTCACACTTTTTACTTACTTTTGCGATTTTTGGTTAATGATTACTCTGCTTACTGGTTAACCATTTGCCCTTTCGGACTTAGTCTCTGCACATTATTTTCGAGTTTTTGGTTAATGATTTCACACTTTTAACATATTTTTGCGATTTTTGGTTAATGATTACTCTGCTTACTGGTTAACCATTTGCCCTTTCGGACTTAGTCTCTGCACATTATTTTCGAGTTTTTGGTTAATGATTTCACACTTTTAACATATTTTTGCGCTTTTTGGTTAATGATTACTCTGCTTACTGGTTAACCATTTGCCCTTTCGGACTTAGTCTCTGGAGATTATTTTCGAGTTTTTGGTTAATGATTTCACACTTTTTACTTACTTTTGCGATTTTTGGTTAATGATTTCACACTTTTTACTTACTTTTGCGATTTTTGGTTAATGATTACTCTGCTTACTGGTTAACCATTTGCCCTTTCGGACTTAGTCTCTGCACATTATTTTCGAGTTTTTGGTTAATGATTTCACACTTTTAACATATTTTTGCGATTTTTGGTTAATGATTACTCTGCTTACTGGTTAACCATTTGCCCTTTCGGACTTAGTCTCTGGAGATTATTTTCGAGTTTTTGGTTAATGATTTCACACTTTTTACTTACTTTTGCGATTTTTGGTTAATGATTTCACACTTTTTACTTACTTTTGCGATTTTTGGTTAATGATTACTCTGCTTACTGGTTAACCATTTGCCCTTTCGGACTTAGTCTCTGCACATTATTTTCGAGTTTTTGGTTAATGATTTCACACTTTTAACATATTTTTGCGCTTTTTGGTTAATGATTACTCTGCTTACTGGTTAACCATTTGCCCTTTCGGACTTAGTCTCTGCACATTATTTTCGAGTTTTTGGTTAATGATTTCACACTTTTTACTTACTTTTGCGATTTTTGGTTAATGATTTCACACTTTTTACTTACTTTTGCGATTTTTGGTTAATGATTACTCTGCTTACTGGTTAACCATTTGCCCTTTCGGACTTAGTCTCTGCACATTATTTTCGAGTTTTTGGTTAATGATTTCACACTTTTAACATATTTTTGCGATTTTTGGTTAATGATTACTCTGCTTACTGGTTAACCATTTGCCCTTTCGGACTTAGTCTCTGGAGATTATTTTCGAGTTTTTGGTTAATGATTTCACACTTTTTACTTACTTTTGCGATTTTTGGTTAATGATTTCACACTTTTTACTTACTTTTGCGATTTTTGGTTAATGATTACTCTGCTTACTGGTTAACCATTTGCCCTTTCGGACTTAGTCTCTGCACATTATTTTCGAGTTTTTGGTTAATGATTTCACACTTTTAACATATTTTTGCGCTTTTTGGTTAATGATTACTCTGCTTACTGGTTAACCATTTGCCCTTTCGGACTTAGTCTCTGCACATTATTTTCGAGTTTTTGGTTAATGATTTCACACTTTTTACTTACTTTTGCGATTTTTGGTTAATGATTTCACACTTTTTACTTACTTTTGCGATTTTTGGTTAATGATTACTCTGCTTACTGGTTAACCATTTGCCCTTTCGGACTTAGTCTCTGCACATTATTTTCGAGTTTTTGGTTAATGATTTCACACTTTTAACATATTTTTGCGATTTTTGGTTAATGATTACTCTGCTTACTGGTTAACCATTTGCCCTTTCGGACTTAGTCTCTGCACATTATTTTCGAGTTTTTGGTTAATGATTTCACACTTTTAACATATTTTTGCGCTTTTTGGTTAATGATTACTCTGCTTACTGGTTAACCATTTGCCCTTTCGGACTTAGTCTCTGCACATTATTTTCGAGTTTTTGGTTAATGATTTCACACTTTTTACTTACTTTTGCGATTTTTGGTTAATGATTTCACACTTTTTACTTACTTTTGCGATTTTTGGTTAATGATTACTCTGCTTACTGGTTAACCATTTGCCCTTTCGGACTTAGTCTCTGCACATTATTTTCGAGTTTTTGGTTAATGATTTCACACTTTTAACATATTTTTGCGATTTTTGGTTAATGATTACTCTGCTTACTGGTTAACCATTTGCCCTTTCGGACTTAGTCTCTGGAGATTATTTTCGAGTTTTTGGTTAATGATTTCACACTTTTTACTTACTTTTGCGATTTTTGGTTAATGATTTCACACTTTTTACTTACTTTTGCGATTTTTGGTTAATGATTACTCTGCTTACTGGTTAACCATTTGCCCTTTCGGACTTAGTCTCTGCACATTATTTTCGAGTTTTTGGTTAATGATTTCACACTTTTAACATATTTTTGCGCTTTTTGGTTAATGATTACTCTGCTTACTGGTTAACCATTTGCCCTTTCGGACTTAGTCTCTGCACATTATTTTCGAGTTTTTGGTTAATGATTTCACACTTTTTACTTACTTTTGCGATTTTTGGTTAATGATTTCACACTTTTTACTTACTTTTGCGATTTTTGGTTAATGATTACTCTGCTTACTGGTTAACCATTTGCCCTTTCGGACTTAGTCTCTGCACATTATTTTCGAGTTTTTGGTTAATGATTTCACACTTTTAACATATTTTTGCGATTTTTGGTTAATGATTACTCTGCTTACTGGTTAACCATTTGCCCTTTCGGACTTAGTCTCTGGAGATTATTTTCGAGTTTTTGGTTAATGATTTCACACTTTTTACTTACTTTTGCGATTTTTGGTTAATGATTTCACACTTTTTACTTACTTTTGCGATTTTTGGTTAATGATTACTCTGCTTACTGGTTAACCATTTGCCCTTTCGGACTTAGTCTCTGCACATTATTTTCGAGTTTTTGGTTAATGATTTCACACTTTTAACATATTTTTGCGCTTTTTGGTTAATGATTACTCTGCTTACTGGTTAACCATTTGCCCTTTCGGACTTAGTCTCTGCACATTATTTTCGAGTTTTTGGTTAATGATTTCACACTTTTTACTTACTTTTGCGATTTTTGGTTAATGATTTCACACTTTTTACTTACTTTTGCGATTTTTGGTTAATGATTACTCTGCTTACTGGTTAACCATTTGCCCTTTCGGACTTAGTCTCTGCACATTATTTTCGAGTTTTTGGTTAATGATTTCACACTTTTAACATATTTTTGCGATTTTTGGTTAATGATTACTCTGCTTACTGGTTAACCATTTGCCCTTTCGGACTTAGTCTCTGGAGATTATTTTCGAGTTTTTGGTTAATGATTTCACACTTTTTACTTACTTTTGCGATTTTTGGTTAATGATTTCACACTTTTTACTTACTTTTGCGATTTTTGGTTAATGATTACTCTGCTTACTGGTTAACCATTTGCCCTTTCGGACTTAGTCTCTGCACATTATTTTCGAGTTTTTGGTTAATGATTTCACACTTTTAACATATTTTTGCGCTTTTTGGTTAATGATTACTCTGCTTACTGGTTAACCATTTGCCCTTTCGGACTTAGTCTCTGCACATTATTTTCGAGTTTTTGGTTAATGATTTCACACTTTTTACTTACTTTTGCGATTTTTGGTTAATGATTTCACACTTTTTACTTACTTTTGCGATTTTTGGTTAATGATTACTCTGCTTACTGGTTAACCATTTGCCCTTTCGGACTTAGTCTCTGCACATTATTTTCGAGTTTTTGGTTAATGATTTCACACTTTTAACATATTTTTGCGATTTTTGGTTAATGATTACTCTGCTTACTGGTTAACCATTTGCCCTTTCGGACTTAGTCTCTGGAGATTATTTTCGAGTTTTTGGTTAATGATTTCACACTTTTTACTTACTTTTGCGATTTTTGGTTAATGATTTCACACTTTTTACTTACTTTTGCGATTTTTGGTTAATGATTACTCTGCTTACTGGTTAACCATTTGCCCTTTCGGACTTAGTCTCTGCACATTATTTTCGAGTTTTTGGTTAATGATTTCACACTTTTAACATATTTTTGCGCTTTTTGGTTAATGATTACTCTGCTTACTGGTTAACCATTTGCCCTTTCGGACTTAGTCTCTGCACATTATTTTCGAGTTTTTGGTTAATGATTTCACACTTTTTACTTACTTTTGCGATTTTTGGTTAATGATTTCACACTTTTTACTTACTTTTGCGATTTTTGGTTAATGATTACTCTGCTTACTGGTTAACCATTTGCCCTTTCGGACTTAGTCTCTGCACATTATTTTCGAGTTTTTGGTTAATGATTTCACACTTTTAACATATTTTTGCGATTTTTGGTTAATGATTACTCTGCTTACTGGTTAACCATTTGCCCTTTCGGACTTAGTCTCTGCACATTATTTTCGAGTTTTTGGTTAATGATTTCACACTTTTAACATATTTTTGCGCTTTTTGGTTAATGATTACTCTGCTTACTGGTTAACCATTTGCCCTTTCGGACTTAGTCTCTGCACATTATTTTCGAGTTTTTGGTTAATGATTTCACACTTTTTACTTACTTTTGCGATTTTTGGTTAATGATTTCACACTTTTTACTTACTTTTGCGATTTTTGGTTAATGATTACTCTGCTTACTGGTTAACCATTTGCCCTTTCGGACTTAGTCTCTGCACATTATTTTCGAGTTTTTGGTTAATGATTTCACACTTTTAACATATTTTTGCGATTTTTGGTTAATGATTACTCTGCTTACTGGTTAACCATTTGCCCTTTCGGACTTAGTCTCTGGAGATTATTTTCGAGTTTTTGGTTAATGATTTCACACTTTTTACTTACTTTTGCGATTTTTGGTTAATGATTTCACACTTTTTACTTACTTTTGCGATTTTTGGTTAATGATTACTCTGCTTACTGGTTAACCATTTGCCCTTTCGGACTTAGTCTCTGCACATTATTTTCGAGTTTTTGGTTAATGATTTCACACTTTTAACATATTTTTGCGCTTTTTGGTTAATGATTACTCTGCTTACTGGTTAACCATTTGCCCTTTCGGACTTAGTCTCTGCACATTATTTTCGAGTTTTTGGTTAATGATTTCACACTTTTTACTTACTTTTGCGATTTTTGGTTAATGATTTCACACTTTTTACTTACTTTTGCGATTTTTGGTTAATGATTACTCTGCTTACTGGTTAACCATTTGCCCTTTCGGACTTAGTCTCTGCACATTATTTTCGAGTTTTTGGTTAATGATTTCACACTTTTAACATATTTTTGCGATTTTTGGTTAATGATTACTCTGCTTACTGGTTAACCATTTGCCCTTTCGGACTTAGTCTCTGGAGATTATTTTCGAGTTTTTGGTTAATGATTTCACACTTTTTACTTACTTTTGCGATTTTTGGTTAATGATTTCACACTTTTTACTTACTTTTGCGATTTTTGGTTAATGATTACTCTGCTTACTGGTTAACCATTTGCCCTTTCGGACTTAGTCTCTGCACATTATTTTCGAGTTTTTGGTTAATGATTTCACACTTTTAACATATTTTTGCGCTTTTTGGTTAATGATTACTCTGCTTACTGGTTAACCATTTGCCCTTTCGGACTTAGTCTCTGCACATTATTTTCGAGTTTTTGGTTAATGATTTCACACTTTTTACTTACTTTTGCGATTTTTGGTTAATGATTTCACACTTTTTACTTACTTTTGCGATTTTTGGTTAATGATTACTCTGCTTACTGGTTAACCATTTGCCCTTTCGGACTTAGTCTCTGCACATTATTTTCGAGTTTTTGGTTAATGATTTCACACTTTTAACATATTTTTGCGATTTTTGGTTAATGATTACTCTGCTTACTGGTTAACCATTTGCCCTTTCGGACTTAGTCTCTGGAGATTATTTTCGAGTTTTTGGTTAATGATTTCACACTTTTTACTTACTTTTGCGATTTTTGGTTAATGATTTCACACTTTTTACTTACTTTTGCGATTTTTGGTTAATGATGACTCTGCTTACTGGTTAACCATTTGCCCTTTCGGACTTAGTCTCTGGAGATTATTTTCGAGTTTTTGGTTAATGATTTCACACTTTTTACTTACTTTTGCGATTTTTGGTTAATGATTTCACACTTTTTACTTACTTTTGCGATTTTTGGTTAATGATTACTCTGCTTACTGGTTAACCATTTGCCCTTTCGGACTTAGTCTCTGGAGATTGTTTTCGAGTTTTTGGTTAATGATTTCACACTTTTTACTTACTTTTGCGATTTTTGGTTAATGATTTCATACTTTTTACTTACTTTTGCGATTTTTGGTTAATGATTACTCTGCTTACTGGTTAACCATTTGCCCTTTCGGACTTAGTCTCTGCACATTATTTTCGAGTTTTTGGTTAATGATTTCACACTTTTAACATATTTTTGCGATTTTTGGTTAATGATTACTCTGCTTACTGGTTAACCATTTGCCCTTTCGGACTTAGTCTCTGGAGATTATTTTCGAGTTTTTGGTTAATGATTTCACACTTTTTACTTACTTTTGCGATTTTTGGTTAATGATTACTCTGCTTACTGGTTAACCATTTGCCCTTTTGGACTTAGTCTCTGGAGATTATTTTCGACTTTTTGGTTAATGATTTCACACTTTTTACTTACTTTTGCGATTTTTGGTTAATGATTTCACACTTTTTACTTACTTTTGCGATTTTTGGTTAATGATTACTCTGCTTACTGGTTAACCATTTGCCCTTTCGGACTTAGTCTCTGGAGATTATTTTCGAGTTTTTGGTTAATGATTTCACACTTTTTACTTACTTTTGCGATTTTTGGTTAATGATTTCACACTTTTTACTTACTTTTGCGATTTTTGGTTAATGATTACTCTGCTTACTGGTTAACCATTTGCCCTTTCGGACTTGGTCTCTGGACATTATTTTCGAGTTTTTGGTTAATGATTTCACACTTTTTACTTACTTTTGCGATTTTTGGTTAATGATTACTCTGCTTACTGGTTAACCATTTGCCCTTTCGGACTTAGTCTCTGGAGATTATTTTCGAGTTTTTGGTTAATGATTTCACACTTTTTACTTACTTTTGCGATTTTTGGTTAATGATTACTCTGCTTACTGGTTAACCATTTGCCCTTTCGGACTTGGTCTCTGGACATTATTTTCGAGTTTTTGGTTAATGATTTCACACTTTTTACTTACTTTTGCGATTTTTGGTTAATGATTACTCTGCTTACTGGTTAACCATTTGCCCTTTCGGACTTAGTCTCTGGACATTATTTTCGAGTTTTTGGTTAATGATTTCACACTTTTAACATATTTTTGCGCTTTTTGGTTAATGATTACTCTGCTTACTGGTTAATTATTTGCCCTTTCGGACTTAGTCTCTGCACATTATTTTCGAGTTTTTGGTTAATGATTTCACACTTTTAACATATTTTTGCGCTTTTTGGTTACTGATTTCATACTTTTTACTTACTTTTGCGCCTTTTGGTTAATGATTACTCTGCTTACTGGTTAACCATTTGCCCTTTCGGACTTAGTCTCTGGACATTATTTTCGAGTTTTTGGTTAATGATTTCACACTTTTTACTTACTTTTGCGATTTTTGGTTAATGATTACTCTGCTTACTGGTTAACCATTTGCCCTTTCGGACTTAGTCTCTGGACATTATTTTCGGGTTTTTGGTTAATGATTTCACACTTTTTACTTACTTTTGCGATTTTTGGTTAATGATTACTCTGCTTACTGGTTAACCATTTGCCCTTTCGGACTTAGTCTCTGGACATTGTTTTCGACATTTTGGTTAATGATTTCACACTTTTAACTTAATTTTGTGCTTTTTGGTTAATGATTTCATACTTTTTACTTACTTTTGCGATTTTTGGTTAATGATTTCATACTTTTTACTTACTTTTGCGATTTTTGGTTAATGATTTCATACTTTTTACTTACTTTTGCCCTTTTTGGTTAATGATTTCATACTTTTTACTTACTTTTGCGATTTTTGGTTCATGATTACTCTGCTTACTGGTTAACCATTTGCCCTTTCGGACTTGGTCTCTGGACATTATTTTCGACTTTTTGGTTAATGATTTCACACTTTTAACTTAATTTTGTGCTTTTTGGTTAATGATTTCATACTTTTTACTTACTTTTGCCCTTTTTGGTTAATGATTACTCTGCTTACTGGTTAACCATTTGCCCTTTCGGACTTAGTCTCTGCACATTATTTTCGAGTTTTTGGTTAATGATTTCACACTTTTAACATATTTTTGCGATTTTTGGTTAATGATTACTCTGCTTACTGGTTAACCATTTGCCCTTTCGGACTTAGTCTCTGGAGATTATTTTCGACTTTTTGGTTAATGATTTCACACTTTTAACATATTTTTGCGCTTTTTGGTTACTGATTTCATACTTTTTACTTACTTTTGCGCCTTTTGGTTAATGATTACTCTGCTTACTGGTTAACCATTTGCCCTTTCGGACTTAGTCTCTGGAGATTATTTTCGAGTTTTTGGTTAATGATTTCACACTTTTTACTTACTTTTGCGATTTTTGGTTAATGATTACTCTGCTTACTGGTTAACCATTTGCCCTTTTGGACTTAGTCTCTGGAGATTATTTTCGACTTTTTGGTTAATGATTTCACACTTTTTACTTACTTTTGCGATTTTTGGTTAATGATTTCACACTTTTTACTTACTTTTGCGATTTTTGGTTAATGATTACTCTGCTTACTGGTTAACCATTTGCCCTTTCGGACTTAGTCTCTGGAGATTATTTTCGAGTTTTTGGTTAATGATTTCACACTTTTTACTTACTTTTGCGATTTTTGGTTAATGATTTCACACTTTTTACTTACTTTTGCGATTTTTGGTTAATGATTACTCTGCTTACTGGTTAACCATTTGCCCTTTCGGACTTGGTCTCTGGACATTATTTTCGAGTTTTTGGTTAATGATTTCACACTTTTTACTTACTTTTGCGATTTTTGGTTAATGATTACTCTGCTTACTGGTTAACCATTTGCCCTTTCGGACTTAGTCTCTGGAGATTATTTTCGAGTTTTTGGTTAATGATTTCACACTTTTTACTTACTTTTGCGATTTTTGGTTAATGATTACTCTGCTTACTGGTTAACCATTTGCCCTTTCGGACTTAGTCTCTGCACATTATTTTCGAGTTTTTGGTTAATGATTTCACACTTTTAACATATTTTTGCGCTTTTTGGTTAATGATTACTCTGCTTACTGGTTAACCATTTGCCCTTTTGGACTTAGTCTCTGGACATTATTTTCGAGTTTTTGGTTAATGATTTCACACTTTTTACTTACTTTTGCGATTTTTGGTTAATGATTTCACACTTTTTACTTACTTTTGCGATTTTTGGTTAATGATTACTCTGCTTACTGGTTAACCATTTGCCCTTTCGGACTTAGTCTCTGGAGATTATTTTCGAGTTTTTGGTTAATGATTTCACACTTTTTACTTACTTTTGCGATTTTTGGTTAATGATTTCACACTTTTTACTTACTTTTGCGATTTTTGGTTAATGATGACTCTGCTTACTGGTTAACCATTTGCCCTTTCGGACTTAGTCTCTGCACATTATTTTCGAGTTTTTGGTTAATGATTTCACACTTTTTACTTACTTTTGCGATTTTTGGTTAATGATTTCATACTTTTTACTTACTTTTGCGATTTTTGGTTAATGATTACTCTGCTTACTGGTTAACCATTTGCCCTTTCGGACTTGGTCTCTGGACATTATTTTCGAGTTTTTGGTTAATGATTTCACACTTTTAACATAATTTTGCGCTTTTTGGTTAATGATTACTCTGCTTGCTTGTTACTGATTTCCCCTTTCGGACTTGATCTCTGGCCGTTCTTTTCGACCTTTTTGGATAAGGTTTCCACACTCTGAAATTATTTTGGGCTCACTGATTAGGCGAGATCAAGGGGGCATGCCTGGGCACTTTGGGCTCAGTTTGGGAAGGCGGCGTCCGTGTGCTCCTCCGCCCTTCCCGCACTTGCGGCTAGGTTTGCCAAACTGCGCTGACCCGCAGCCCTGCCTTTTTGCCCACGGCACGGAACGACTCAAGTCTGGCTCCGTTCCAGGCCGTTGCCTCCGGCTGCCCGCCGTCCGGCCGGCCTGGGACGTACCCCGGCTGACGGCGCCGGAGGCCCTCTAGCAGCCACCGGTGCCGCGGGCCAATGGGTCCGGGCGTTCCGGAGCTATCGGTGGGGAAGTGCTCTCCCCTTTTCCTGACGCCGTTCGCCCGAGCAGAGGTGCAGCCTGACGGGACTGCTGTCGCCTTCCGCGGCGCACCGGCCCCTTTCACCTGCCGTCGACCGCGCGGAGCTCGGACCTCCCTCCCCGAAGTTATGGCCCCGGCGCCGGAGGGTGCCCGGGGCCGGGCATTCAGCGGGGTGAGTCTTCACCTTCCCGGTCAGCCTGCGGGGTCGGTGCGCCGGCACTCGACGCCGGAGGGTCCCCTCTTTCCGTAGAGCCCCGCCCGGTGCCGATCGGCCGGCGGATTGCGGAGCGAACCGCGCCTGACCGACGGGCCTCGGAAACCCGTTGCAGTCGACCGGGGGGGAACCGGACAGCGGGACGAGGTGCCGATTCCACCCGCAGATTCGATCCCGAAATCCCGCGGGATTCGGCGGTCCGACCCGACAGATTCAAACGTCGCCCGGGCGGCCCCCAGCGGTCGGGCCGGCCTGGTTCCGCCACCGCCCGATGCCCCTCGCCCCCGGCTACCGCCGGCCGCGCAGACCGAGCGAATGCGGCCGGACGTCCGGCGGCAATCGGCCGGAAAGCGGTATGGCCATTTCCTACTGTCCCTCGGACGGGCAGAGGGGCGGCGCCGGGGCACTCGCGGACCAGGCCGCGCCCCTCCGAGCCCTACCGCCTGCCGTCGACCGCGCGGGGATCGGACCTCCCTCCCCGAAGTTATG
>NW_027140099.1:150000-167500 GCF_036365525.1 Heterodontus francisci
TAAATGCTCATAAATGACTTCCAGGCACTCTTCGGAAGGTCTTTTATTTCAAAAGAAGGTCCTTCCTTGAGGGAGCACTTCTTCGGCCACTTTGCAAGTGCAACCGCTGCCAGCAAAAGTTCTGAAAATCGAGTTCCCGAAAATCTCCGGGTACCCCGCCAACCCCCAGCCACCCGAATCGCAAGTGTCAATTCGGCGGGTTGCCTGCCGGTAGTCCTTCCGAAAATGAGGCGCCAAATCGCCGCAACGGCCATTTTTCATTTCGGCATCGGGACTTCCGACGGCAACTGATTAACTAGCCCGGGGACTAGAGCGGCAGCAAATGCAACGTGCCCTCTTGGCGGGAGCAACTTGACCGCCCCCGTGGGGAAAGGTCAACTCGGGGCCCGGGAAAGTCGCCGAGTCCGACCCCATACACTTCCATGAGTTGGGGGTTTTGGCCTTCCCGGCCCAAGGCTCGCCTTATTTCGGCCTGCACTTTCGGAAAAGGGTGCATTCCTTTTGGTTAATGATTTCACCAGCCCGGGTCTTAGCCTCTGCCCCGACGGCTAAGTCTTTTGGTTAATGATTTCCTGCGGCTGGGACTACCCTTTCCCCCGCCCTGCAGGCACCCGGGTCGGGAGGCCGTCGGGGGCACTTTCCGGGGCAAATCCGGACCCTTACGCAAGGGAGAGTGCGCCCCCCGCCTCGGCCGGGGGTCAGGCTGCCGCCTATTAAGCCCGACAGAAAACCCGAAAAATGGACGAAAATGGGAAAAAATCCCCATCCGAAAAAGGCTTAAAAGTCGGTTGGGCGGCAGCTAGGGTCGGTCTCTGCAGACCTGGAGGCTCGGGTGGACTCTTGGAATAAACGTCCAAGTCCCGACTTGCCACCTCCTACTACTGTGCAGATACCCCGCCAACCCCCAGCCACCCGAATGACAAGCGTCCGATCAGCGGGACGAATTTGACAACTCTGGCCGGACCTCTGGAACTCCATCCCGGGTAACCGGGGCAAATTTTTCCGCTTGATCGCCCTTCCACTGGTTAACCATTTGCCCTTTCGGACTTAGTCTCTGGACATTATTCGACGGATTTTCTGGTTATCCATTTGCCCTTTCGGACTTAGTCTCTGGGCATTATTTTCGACTTTTTGGTTAATGATTTCACACTTTTTACTTACTTTTGCGCTTTTTGGTTAATGATTACTCTGCTTACTGGTTAATTATTTGCCCTTTCGGACTTAGTCTCTGGACATTATTTTCGAGTTTTTGGTTAATGATTTCACACTTTTAACATATTTTTGCGCTTTTTGGTTAATGATTACTCTGCTTACTGGTTAACCATTTGCCCTTTCGGACTTAGTCTCTGGACATTATTTTCGAGTTTTTGGTTAATGATTTCACACTTTTAACATATTTTTGCGCTTTTTGGTTAATGATTACTCTGCTTACTGGTTAACCATTTGCCCTTTCGGACTTAGTCTCTGGACATTATTTTCGAGTTTTTGGTTAATGATTTCACACTTATAACATATTTTTGCGCTTTTTGGTTAATGATTACTCTGCTTACTGGTTAACCATTTGCCCTTTCGGACTTAGTCTCTGCACATTATTTTCGAGTTTTTGGTTAATGATTTCACACTTTTAACATATTTTTGCGCTTTTTGGTTAATGATTTCATACTTTTTACTTACTTTTGCGATTTTTGGTTAATGATTACTCTGCTTACTGGTTAACCATTTGCCCTTTCGGACTTAGTCTCTGGAGATTATTTTCGAGTTTTTGGTTAATGATTTCACACTTTTTACTTACTTTTGCGATTTTTGGTTAATGATTACTCTGCTTACTGGTTAACCATTTGCCCTTTCGGACTTAGTCTCTGGACATTATTTTCGAGTTTTTGGTTAATGATTTCACACTTTTAACATATTTTTGCGCTTTTTGGTTAATGATTACTCTGCTTACTGGTTAACCATTTGCCCTTTCGGACTTAGTCTCTGCACATTATTTTCGAGTTTTTGGTTAATGATTTCACACTTTTAACATATTTTTGCGCTTTTTGGTTAATGATTACTCTGCTTACTGGTTAACCATTTGCCCTTTCGGACTTAGTCTCTGGAGATTATTTTCGACTTTTTGGTTAATGATTTCACACTTTTAACTTAATTTTGTGCTTTTTGGTTAATGATTTCATACTTTTTACTTACTTTTGCCCTTTTTGGTTAATGATTACTCTGCTTACTGGTTAACCATTTGCCCTTTCGGACTTAGTCTCTGCACATTATTTTCGAGTTTTTGGTTAATGATTTCACACTTTTAACATATTTTTGCGCTTTTTGGTTAATGATTACTCTGCTTACTGGTTAACCATTTGCCCTTTCGCACTTAGTCTCTGGAGATTATTTTCGACTTTTTGGTTAATGATTTCACACTTTTTACTTACTTTTGCGATTTTTGGTTAATGATTTCACACTTTTTACTTACTTTTGCGATTTTTGGTTAATGATTACTCTGCTTACTGGTTAACCATTTGCCCTTTCGCACTTAGTCTCTGGAGATTATTTTCGAGTTTTTGGTTAATGATTTCACACTTTTTACTTACTTTTGCGATTTTTGGTTAATGATTACTCTGCTTACTGGTTAACCATTTGCCCTTTCGGACTTGGTCTCTGGACATTATTTTCGAGTTTTTGGTTAATGATTTCACACTTTTTACTTACTTTTGCGATTTTTGGTTAATGATTACTCTGCTTACTGGTTAACCATTTGCCCTTTCGGACTTAGTCTCTGGACATTATTTTCGAGTTTTTGGTTAATGATTTCACACTTTTAACATATTTTTGCGCTTTTTGGTTAATGATTACTCTGCTTACTGGTTAATTATTTGCCCTTTCGGACTTAGTCTCTGCACATTATTTTCGAGTTTTTGGTTAATGATTTCACACTTTTGACATATTTTTGCGCTTTTTGGTTACTGATTTCATACTTTTTACTTACTTTTGCGCCTTTTGGTTAATGATTACTCTGCTTACTGGTTAACCATTTGCCCTTTCGGACTTAGTCTCTGGACATTATTTTCGAGTTTTTGGTTAATGATTTCACACTTTTTACTTACTTTTGCGATTTTTGGTTAATGATTACTCTGCTTACTGGTTAACCATTTGCCCTTTCGGACTTAGTCTCTGGACATTATTTTCGGGTTTTTGGTTAATGATTTCACACTTTTTACTTACTTTTGCGATTTTTGGTTAATGATTACTCTGCTTACTGGTTAACCATTTGCCCTTTCGGACTTAGTCTCTGGACATTGTTTTCGACATTTTGGTTAATGATTTCACACTTTTAACTTAATTTTGTGCTTTTTGGTTAATGATTTCATACTTTTTACTTACTTTTGCGATTTTTGGTTAATGATTTCATACTTTTTACTTACTTTTGCGATTTTTGGTTAATGATTTCATACTTTTTACTTACTTTTGCCCTTTTTGGTTAATGATTTCATACTTTTTACTTACTTTTGCGATTTTTGGTTCATGATTACTCTGCTTACTGGTTAACCATTTGCCCTTTCGGACTTGGTCTCTGGACATTATTTTCGACTTTTTGGTTAATGATTTCACACTTTTAACTTAATTTTGTGCTTTTTGGTTAATGATTTCATACTTTTTACTTACTTTTGCCCTTTTTGGTTAATGATTACTCTGCTTACTGGTTAACCATTTGCCCTTTCGGACTTAGTCTCTGCACATTATTTTCGAGTTTTTGGTTAATGATTTCACACTTTTAACATATTTTTGCGATTTTTGGTTAATGATTACTCTGCTTACTGGTTAACCATTTGCCCTTTCGGACTTAGTCTCTGGAGATTATTTTCGACTTTTTGGTTAATGATTTCACACTTTTAACTTAATTTTGTGCTTTTTGGTTAATGATTTCACACTTTTTACTTACTTTTGCGATTTTTGGTTAATGATTACTCTGCTTACTGGTTAACCATTTGCCCTTTCGAACTTAGTCTCTGGACATTATTTTCGAGTTTTTGGTTAATGATTTCACACTTTTAACATATTTTTGCGCTTTTTGGTTAATGATTACTCTGCTTACTGGTTAATTATTTGCCCTTTCGGACTTAGTCTCTGCACATTATTTTCGAGTTTTTGGTTAATGATTTCACACTTTTAACATATTTTTGCGCTTTTTGGTTACTGATTTCATACTTTTTACTTACTTTTGCGCCTTTTGGTTAATGATTACTCTGCTTACTGGTTAACCATTTGCCCTTTCGGACTTAGTCTCTGGACATTATTTTCGAGTTTTTGGTTAATGATTTCACACTTTTTACTTACTTTTGCGATTTTTGGTTAATGATTACTCTGCTTACTGGTTAACCATTTGCCCTTTCGGACTTAGTCTCTGGACATTATTTTCGGGTTTTTGGTTAATGATTTCACACTTTTTACTTACTTTTGCGATTTTTGGTTAATGATTACTCTGCTTACTGGTTAACCATTTGCCCTTTCGGACTTAGTCTCTGGACATTGTTTTCGACATTTTGGTTAATGATTTCACACTTTTAACTTAATTTTGTGCTTTTTGGTTAATGATTTCATACTTTTTACTTACTTTTGCGATTTTTGGTTAATGATTTCATACTTTTTACTTACTTTTGCGATTTTTGGTTAATGATTTCATACTTTTTACTTACTTTTGCCCTTTTTGGTTAATGATTTCATACTTTTTACTTACTTTTGCGATTTTTGGTTCATGATTACTCTGCTTACTGGTTAACCATTTGCCCTTTCGGACTTGGTCTCTGGACATTATTTTCGACTTTTTGGTTAATGATTTCACACTTTTAACTTAATTTTGTGCTTTTTGGTTAATGATTTCATACTTTTTACTTACTTTTGCCCTTTTTGGTTAATGATTACTCTGCTTACTGGTTAACCATTTGCCCTTTCGGACTTAGTCTCTGCACATTATTTTCGAGTTTTTGGTTAATGATTTCACACTTTTAACATATTTTTGCGATTTTTGGTTAATGATTACTCTGCTTACTGGTTAACCATTTGCCCTTTCGGACTTAGTCTCTGGAGATTATTTTCGAGTTTTTGGTTAATGATTTCACACTTTTTACTTACTTTTGCGCTTTTTGGTTACTGATTTCACACTTTTTACATATTTTTGCGCTTTTTGGTTAATGATTACTCTGCTTACTGGTTAATTATTTGCCCTTTCGGACTTAGTCTCTGCACATTATTTTCGAGTTTTTGGTTAATGATTTCACACTTTTAACATATTTTTGCGCTTTTTGGTTAATGATTACTCTGCTTACTGGTTAACCATTTGCCCTTTCGGACTTAGTCTCTGGAGATTATTTTCGACTTTTTGGTTAATGATTTCACACTTTTTACTTACTTTTGCGCTTTTTGGTTACTGATTTCACACTTTTTACATATTTTTGCGCTTTTTGGTTAATGATTACTCTGCTTACTGGTTAATTATTTGCCCTTTCGGACTTAGTCTCTGCACATTATTTTCGAGTTTTTGGTTAATGATTTCACACTTTTAACATATTTTTGCGCTTTTTGGTTAATGATTACTCTGCTTACTGGTTAACCATTTGCCCTTTCGCACTTAGTCTCTGGAGATTATTTTCGACTTTTTGGTTAATGATTTCACACTTTTTACTTACTTTTGCGATTTTTGGTTAATGATTTCACACTTTTTACTTACTTTTGCGATTTTTGGTTAATGATTACTCTGCTTACTGGTTAACCATTTGCCCTTTCGCACTTAGTCTCTGGAGATTATTTTCGAGTTTTTGGTTAATGATTTCACACTTTTTACTTACTTTTGCGATTTTTGGTTAATGATTACTCTGCTTACTGGTTAACCATTTGCCCTTTCGGACTTGGTCTCTGGACATTATTTTCGAGTTTTTGGTTAATGATTTCACACTTTTTACTTACTTTTGCGATTTTTGGTTAATGATTACTCTGCTTACTGGTTAACCATTTGCCCTTTCGGACTTAGTCTCTGGACATTATTTTCGAGTTTTTGGTTAATGATTTCACACTTTTAACATATTTTTGCGCTTTTTGGTTAATGATTACTCTGCTTACTGGTTAATTATTTGCCCTTTCGGACTTAGTCTCTGCACATTATTTTCGAGTTTTTGGTTAATGATTTCACACTTTTAACATATTTTTGCGCTTTTTGGTTACTGATTTCATACTTTTTACTTACTTTTGCGCCTTTTGGTTAATGATTACTCTGCTTACTGGTTAACCATTTGCCCTTTCGGACTTAGTCTCTGGACATTATTTTCGAGTTTTTGGTTAATGATTTCACACTTTTTACTTACTTTTGCGATTTTTGGTTAATGATTACTCTGCTTACTGGTTAACCATTTGCCCTTTCGGACTTAGTCTCTGGACATTATTTTCGGGTTTTTGGTTAATGATTTCACACTTTTTACTTACTTTTGCGATTTTTGGTTAATGATTACTCTGCTTACTGGTTAACCATTTGCCCTTTCGGACTTAGTCTCTGGACATTGTTTTCGACATTTTGGTTAATGATTTCACACTTTTAACTTAATTTTGTGCTTTTTGGTTAATGATTTCATACTTTTTACTTACTTTTGCGATTTTTGGTTAATGATTTCATACTTTTTACTTACTTTTGCGATTTTTGGTTAATGATTTCATACTTTTTACTTACTTTTGCCCTTTTTGGTTAATGATTTCATACTTTTTACTTACTTTTGCGATTTTTGGTTCATGATTACTCTGCTTACTGGTTAACCATTTGCCCTTTCGGACTTGGTCTCTGGACATTATTTTCGACTTTTTGGTTAATGATTTCACACTTTTAACTTAATTTTGTGCTTTTTGGTTAATGATTTCATACTTTTTACTTACTTTTGCCCTTTTTGGTTAATGATTACTCTGCTTACTGGTTAACCATTTGCCCTTTCGGACTTAGTCTCTGCACATTATTTTCGAGTTTTTGGTTAATGATTTCACACTTTTAACATATTTTTGCGATTTTTGGTTAATGATTACTCTGCTTACTGGTTAACCATTTGCCCTTTCGGACTTAGTCTCTGGAGATTATTTTCGACTTTTTGGTTAATGATTTCACACTTTTAACTTAATTTTGTGCTTTTTGGTTAATGATTTCACACTTTTTACTTACTTTTGCGATTTTTGGTTAATGATTACTCTGCTTACTGGTTAACCATTTGCCCTTTCGAACTTAGTCTCTGGACATTATTTTCGAGTTTTTGGTTAATGATTTCACACTTTTAACATATTTTTGCGCTTTTTGGTTAATGATTACTCTGCTTACTGGTTAATTATTTGCCCTTTCGGACTTAGTCTCTGCACATTATTTTCGAGTTTTTGGTTAATGATTTCACACTTTTAACATATTTTTGCGCTTTTTGGTTACTGATTTCATACTTTTTACTTACTTTTGCGCCTTTTGGTTAATGATTACTCTGCTTACTGGTTAACCATTTGCCCTTTCGGACTTAGTCTCTGGACATTATTTTCGAGTTTTTGGTTAATGATTTCACACTTTTTACTTACTTTTGCGATTTTTGGTTAATGATTACTCTGCTTACTGGTTAACCATTTGCCCTTTCGGACTTAGTCTCTGGACATTATTTTCGGGTTTTTGGTTAATGATTTCACACTTTTTACTTACTTTTGCGATTTTTGGTTAATGATTACTCTGCTTACTGGTTAACCATTTGCCCTTTCGGACTTAGTCTCTGGACATTGTTTTCGACATTTTGGTTAATGATTTCACACTTTTAACTTAATTTTGTGCTTTTTGGTTAATGATTTCATACTTTTTACTTACTTTTGCGATTTTTGGTTAATGATTTCATACTTTTTACTTACTTTTGCGATTTTTGGTTAATGATTTCATACTTTTTACTTACTTTTGCCCTTTTTGGTTAATGATTTCATACTTTTTACTTACTTTTGCGATTTTTGGTTCATGATTACTCTGCTTACTGGTTAACCATTTGCCCTTTCGGACTTGGTCTCTGGACATTATTTTCGACTTTTTGGTTAATGATTTCACACTTTTAACTTAATTTTGTGCTTTTTGGTTAATGATTTCATACTTTTTACTTACTTTTGCCCTTTTTGGTTAATGATTACTCTGCTTACTGGTTAACCATTTGCCCTTTCGGACTTAGTCTCTGCACATTATTTTCGAGTTTTTGGTTAATGATTTCACACTTTTAACATATTTTTGCGATTTTTGGTTAATGATTACTCTGCTTACTGGTTAACCATTTGCCCTTTCGGACTTAGTCTCTGGAGATTATTTTCGAGTTTTTGGTTAATGATTTCACACTTTTTACTTACTTTTGCGCTTTTTGGTTACTGATTTCACACTTTTTACATATTTTTGCGCTTTTTGGTTAATGATTACTCTGCTTACTGGTTAATTATTTGCCCTTTCGGACTTAGTCTCTGCACATTATTTTCGAGTTTTTGGTTAATGATTTCACACTTTTAACATATTTTTGCGCTTTTTGGTTAATGATTACTCTGCTTACTGGTTAACCATTTGCCCTTTCGGACTTAGTCTCTGGAGATTATTTTCGAGTTTTTGGTTAATGATTTCACACTTTTTACTTACTTTTGCGCTTTTTGGTTACTGATTTCACACTTTTTACATATTTTTGCGCTTTTTGGTTAATGATTACTCTGCTTACTGGTTAATTATTTGCCCTTTCGGACTTAGTCTCTGCACATTATTTTCGAGTTTTTGGTTAATGATTTCACACTTTTAACATATTTTTGCGCTTTTTGGTTAATGATTACTCTGCTTACTGGTTAACCATTTGCCCTTTCGGACTTAGTCTCTGGAGATTATTTTCGACTTTTTGGTTAATGATTTCACACTTTTAACTTAATTTTGTGCTTTTTGGTTAATGATTTCACACTTTTTACTTACTTTTGCGATTTTTGGTTAATGATTACTCTGCTTACTGGTTAACCATTTGCCCTTTCGAACTTAGTCTCTGGACATTATTTTCGAGTTTTTGGTTAATGATTTCACACTTTTAACATATTTTTGCGCTTTTTGGTTAATGATTACTCTGCTTACTGGTTAATTATTTGCCCTTTCGGACTTAGTCTCTGCACATTATTTTCGAGTTTTTGGTTAATGATTTCACACTTTTAACATATTTTTGCGCTTTTTGGTTACTGATTTCATACTTTTTACTTACTTTTGCGCCTTTTGGTTAATGATTACTCTGCTTACTGGTTAACCATTTGCCCTTTCGGACTTAGTCTCTGGACATTATTTTCGAGTTTTTGGTTAATGATTTCACACTTTTTACTTACTTTTGCGATTTTTGGTTAATGATTACTCTGCTTACTGGTTAACCATTTGCCCTTTCGGACTTAGTCTCTGGACATTATTTTCGGGTTTTTGGTTAATGATTTCACACTTTTTACTTACTTTTGCGATTTTTGGTTAATGATTACTCTGCTTACTGGTTAACCATTTGCCCTTTCGGACTTAGTCTCTGGACATTGTTTTCGACATTTTGGTTAATGATTTCACACTTTTAACTTAATTTTGTGCTTTTTGGTTAATGATTTCATACTTTTTACTTACTTTTGCGATTTTTGGTTAATGATTTCATACTTTTTACTTACTTTTGCGATTTTTGGTTAATGATTTCATACTTTTTACTTACTTTTGCCCTTTTTGGTTAATGATTTCATACTTTTTACTTACTTTTGCGATTTTTGGTTCATGATTACTCTGCTTACTGGTTAACCATTTGCCCTTTCGGACTTGGTCTCTGGACATTATTTTCGACTTTTTGGTTAATGATTTCACACTTTTAACTTAATTTTGTGCTTTTTGGTTAATGATTTCATACTTTTTACTTACTTTTGCCCTTTTTGGTTAATGATTACTCTGCTTACTGGTTAACCATTTGCCCTTTCGGACTTAGTCTCTGCACATTATTTTCGAGTTTTTGGTTAATGATTTCACACTTTTAACATATTTTTGCGATTTTTGGTTAATGATTACTCTGCTTACTGGTTAACCATTTGCCCTTTCGGACTTAGTCTCTGGAGATTATTTTCGACTTTTTGGTTAATGATTTCACACTTTTAACATATTTTTGCGCTTTTTGGTTACTGATTTCATACTTTTTACTTACTTTTGCGCCTTTTGGTTAATGATTACTCTGCTTACTGGTTAACCATTTGCCCTTTCGGACTTAGTCTCTGGAGATTATTTTCGAGTTTTTGGTTAATGATTTCACACTTTTTACTTACTTTTGCGATTTTTGGTTAATGATTACTCTGCTTACTGGTTAACCATTTGCCCTTTTGGACTTAGTCTCTGGAGATTATTTTCGACTTTTTGGTTAATGATTTCACACTTTTTACTTACTTTTGCGATTTTTGGTTAATGATTTCACACTTTTTACTTACTTTTGCGATTTTTGGTTAATGATTACTCTGCTTACTGGTTAACCATTTGCCCTTTCGGACTTAGTCTCTGGAGATTATTTTCGAGTTTTTGGTTAATGATTTCACACTTTTTACTTACTTTTGCGATTTTTGGTTAATGATTTCACACTTTTTACTTACTTTTGCGATTTTTGGTTAATGATTACTCTGCTTACTGGTTAACCATTTGCCCTTTCGGACTTGGTCTCTGGACATTATTTTCGAGTTTTTGGTTAATGATTTCACACTTTTTACTTACTTTTGCGATTTTTGGTTAATGATTACTCTGCTTACTGGTTAACCATTTGCCCTTTCGGACTTAGTCTCTGGAGATTATTTTCGAGTTTTTGGTTAATGATTTCACACTTTTTACTTACTTTTGCGATTTTTGGTTAATGATTACTCTGCTTACTGGTTAACCATTTGCCCTTTCGGACTTGGTCTCTGGACATTATTTTCGAGTTTTTGGTTAATGATTTCACACTTTTTACTTACTTTTGCGATTTTTGGTTAATGATTACTCTGCTTACTGGTTAACCATTTGCCCTTTCGGACTTAGTCTCTGGACATTATTTTCGAGTTTTTGGTTAATGATTTCACACTTTTAACATATTTTTGCGCTTTTTGGTTAATGATTACTCTGCTTACTGGTTAACCATTTGCCCTTTCGGACTTAGTCTCTGCACATTATTTTCGAGTTTTTGGTTAATGATTTCACACTTTTAACATATTTTTGCGCTTTTTGGTTAATGATTACTCTGCTTACTGGTTAACCATTTGCCCTTTCGGACTTAGTCTCTGGAGATTATTTTCGACTTTTTGGTTAATGATTTCACACTTTTAACTTAATTTTGTGCTTTTTGGTTAATGATTTCATACTTTTTACTTACTTTTGCCCTTTTTGGTTAATGATTACTCTGCTTACTGGTTAACCATTTGCCCTTTCGGACTTAGTCTCTGCACATTATTTTCGAGTTTTTGGTTAATGATTTCACACTTTTAACATATTTTTGCGCTTTTTGGTTAATGATTACTCTGCTTACTGGTTAACCATTTGCCCTTTCGCACTTAGTCTCTGGAGATTATTTTCGACTTTTTGGTTAATGATTTCACACTTTTTACTTACTTTTGCGATTTTTGGTTAATGATTTCACACTTTTTACTTACTTTTGCGATTTTTGGTTAATGATTACTCTGCTTACTGGTTAACCATTTGCCCTTTCGCACTTAGTCTCTGGAGATTATTTTCGAGTTTTTGGTTAATGATTTCACACTTTTTACTTACTTTTGCGATTTTTGGTTAATGATTACTCTGCTTACTGGTTAACCATTTGCCCTTTCGGACTTGGTCTCTGGACATTATTTTCGAGTTTTTGGTTAATGATTTCACACTTTTTACTTACTTTTGCGATTTTTGGTTAATGATTACTCTGCTTACTGGTTAACCATTTGCCCTTTCGGACTTAGTCTCTGGAGATTATTTTCGAGTTTTTGGTTAATGATTTCACACTTTTTACTTACTTTTGCGATTTTTGGTTAATGATTACTCTGCTTACTGGTTAACCATTTGCCCTTTCGGACTTGGTCTCTGGACATTATTTTCGAGTTTTTGGTTAATGATTTCACACTTTTTACTTACTTTTGCGATTTTTGGTTAATGATTACTCTGCTTACTGGTTAACCATTTGCCCTTTCGGACTTAGTCTCTGGACATTATTTTCGAGTTTTTGGTTAATGATTTCACACTTTTAACATATTTTTGCGCTTTTTGGTTAATGATTACTCTGCTTACTGGTTAATTATTTGCCCTTTCGGACTTAGTCTCTGCACATTATTTTCGAGTTTTTGGTTAATGATTTCACACTTTTAACATATTTTTGCGCTTTTTGGTTACTGATTTCATACTTTTTACTTACTTTTGCGCCTTTTGGTTAATGATTACTCTGCTTACTGGTTAACCATTTGCCCTTTCGGACTTAGTCTCTGGACATTATTTTCGAGTTTTTGGTTAATGATTTCACACTTTTTACTTACTTTTGCGATTTTTGGTTAATGATTACTCTGCTTACTGGTTAACCATTTGCCCTTTCGGACTTAGTCTCTGGACATTATTTTCGGGTTTTTGGTTAATGATTTCACACTTTTTACTTACTTTTGCGATTTTTGGTTAATGATTACTCTGCTTACTGGTTAACCATTTGCCCTTTCGGACTTAGTCTCTGGACATTGTTTTCGACATTTTGGTTAATGATTTCACACTTTTAACTTAATTTTGTGCTTTTTGGTTAATGATTTCATACTTTTTACTTACTTTTGCGATTTTTGGTTAATGATTTCATACTTTTTACTTACTTTTGCGATTTTTGGTTAATGATTTCATACTTTTTACTTACTTTTGCCCTTTTTGGTTAATGATTTCATACTTTTTACTTACTTTTGCGATTTTTGGTTCATGATTACTCTGCTTACTGGTTAACCATTTGCCCTTTCGGACTTGGTCTCTGGACATTATTTTCGACTTTTTGGTTAATGATTTCACACTTTTAACTTAATTTTGTGCTTTTTGGTTAATGATTTCATACTTTTTACTTACTTTTGCCCTTTTTGGTTAATGATTACTCTGCTTACTGGTTAACCATTTGCCCTTTCGGACTTAGTCTCTGCACATTATTTTCGAGTTTTTGGTTAATGATTTCACACTTTTAACATATTTTTGCGATTTTTGGTTAATGATTACTCTGCTTACTGGTTAACCATTTGCCCTTTCGGACTTAGTCTCTGGAGATTATTTTCGACTTTTTGGTTAATGATTTCACACTTTTAACATATTTTTGCGCTTTTTGGTTACTGATTTCATACTTTTTACTTACTTTTGCGCCTTTTGGTTAATGATTACTCTGCTTACTGGTTAACCATTTGCCCTTTCGGACTTAGTCTCTGGAGATTATTTTCGAGTTTTTGGTTAATGATTTCACACTTTTTACTTACTTTTGCGATTTTTGGTTAATGATTACTCTGCTTACTGGTTAACCATTTGCCCTTTTGGACTTAGTCTCTGGAGATTATTTTCGACTTTTTGGTTAATGATTTCACACTTTTTACTTACTTTTGCGATTTTTGGTTAATGATTTCACACTTTTTACTTACTTTTGCGATTTTTGGTTAATGATTACTCTGCTTACTGGTTAACCATTTGCCCTTTCGGACTTAGTCTCTGGAGATTATTTTCGAGTTTTTGGTTAATGATTTCACACTTTTTACTTACTTTTGCGATTTTTGGTTAATGATTTCACACTTTTTACTTACTTTTGCGATTTTTGGTTAATGATTACTCTGCTTACTGGTTAACCATTTGCCCTTTCGGACTTGGTCTCTGGACATTATTTTCGAGTTTTTGGTTAATGATTTCACACTTTTTACTTACTTTTGCGATTTTTGGTTAATGATTACTCTGCTTACTGGTTAACCATTTGCCCTTTCGGACTTAGTCTCTGGAGATTATTTTCGAGTTTTTGGTTAATGATTTCACACTTTTTACTTACTTTTGCGATTTTTGGTTAATGATTACTCTGCTTACTGGTTAACCATTTGCCCTTTCGGACTTAGTCTCTGCACATTATTTTCGAGTTTTTGGTTAATGATTTCACACTTTTAACATATTTTTGCGCTTTTTGGTTAATGATTACTCTGCTTACTGGTTAACCATTTGCCCTTTTGGACTTAGTCTCTGGACATTATTTTCGAGTTTTTGGTTAATGATTTCACACTTTTTACTTACTTTTGCGATTTTTGGTTAATGATTTCACACTTTTTACTTACTTTTGCGATTTTTGGTTAATGATTACTCTGCTTACTGGTTAACCATTTGCCCTTTCGGACTTAGTCTCTGGAGATTGTTTTCGAGTTTTTGGTTAATGATTTCACACTTTTTACTTACTTTTGCGATTTTTGGTTAATGATTTCATACTTTTTACTTACTTTTGCGATTTTTGGTTAATGATTACTCTGCTTACTGGTTAACCATTTGCCCTTTCGGACTTAGTCTCTGCACATTATTTTCGAGTTTTTGGTTAATGATTTCACACTTTTAACATATTTTTGCGATTTTTGGTTAATGATTACTCTGCTTACTGGTTAACCATTTGCCCTTTCGGACTTAGTCTCTGGAGATTATTTTCGAGTTTTTGGTTAATGATTTCACACTTTTTACTTACTTTTGCGATTTTTGGTTAATGATTTCACACTTTTTACTTACTTTTGCGATTTTTGGTTAATGATGACTCTGCTTACTGGTTAATTATTTGTACTTTCGGACTTGGTCTCTGGACATTATTTTCGAGTTTTTGGTTAATGATTTCACACTTTTAACATAATTTTGCGCTTTTTGGTTAATGATTACTCTGCTTGCTTGTTACTGATTTCCCCTTTCGGACTTGATCTCTGGCCGTTCTTTTCGACCTTTTTGGATGAGGTTTCCACACTCTGAAATTATTTTGGGCTCACTGATTAGGCGAGATCAAGGGGGCATGCCTGGGCACTTTGGGCTCAGTTTGGGAAGGCGGCGTCCGTGTGCTCCTCCGCCCTTCCCGCACTTGCGGCTAGGTTTGCCAAACTGCGCTGACCCGCAGCCCTGCCTTTTTGCCCACGGCACACGGAACGACTCAAGTCTGGCTCCGTTCCAGGCCGTTGCCTCCGGCTGCCCGCCGTCCGGCCGGCCTGGGACGTACCCCGGCTGACGGCGCCGGAGGCCCTCTAGCAGCCACCGGTGCCGCGGGCCAATGGGTCCGGGCGTTCCGGAGCTATCGGTGGGGAAGTGCTCTCCCCTTTTCCTGACGCCGTTCGCCCGAGCAGAGGTGCAGCCTGACGGGACTGCTGTCGCCTTCCGCGGCGCACCGGCCCCTTTCACCTGCCGTCGACCGCGCGGAGCTCGGACCTCCCTCCCCGAAGTTATGGCCCCGGCGCCGGAGGGTGCCCGGGGCCGGGCATTCAGCGGGGTGAGTCTTCACCTTCCCGGTCAGCCTGCGGGGTCGGTGCGCCGGCACTCGACGCCGGAGGGTCCCCTCTTTCCGTAGAGCCCCGCCCGGTGCCGATCGGCCGGCGGATTGCGGAGCGAACCGCGCCTGACCGACGGGCCTCGGAAACCCGTTGCAGTCGACCGGGGGGGAACCGGACAGCGGGACGAGGTGCCGATTCCACCCGCAGATTCGATCCCGAAATCCCGCGGGATTCGGCGGTCCGACCCGACAGATTCAAACGTCGCCCGGGCGGCCCCCAGCGGTCGGGCCGGCCTGGTTCCGCCACCGCCCGATGCCCCTCGCCCCCGGCTACCGCCGGCCGCGCAGACCGAGCGAATGCGGCCGGACGTCCGGCGGCAATCGGCCGGAAAGCGGTATGGCCATTTCCTACTGTCCCTCGGACGGGCAGAGGGGCGGCGCCGGGGCACTCGCGGACCAGGCCGCGCCCCTCCGAGCCCTACCGCCTGCCGTCGACCGCGCGGGGATCGGACCTCCCTCCCCGAAGTTATGGCCCCGGAGCCGGAGGGTAGCCGGGGCCGGGCATTCAGCGGGGTGAGTCTTCACCTTCCCGGTCAGCCTGCGGGGTCGGTGCGCCGGCACTCGACGCGGGAGGGTCCCCTCTTTCCGTAGAGCCCCGCCCGGTGCCGATCGGCCGGCGGATTGCGGAGCGAACCGCGCCTGACCGACGGGCCTCGGAAACCCGTTGCAGTCGACCGGGGGGAACCGGACAGCGGGACGAGGTGCCGATTCCACCCGCAGATTCGATCCCGAAATCCCGCGGGATTCGGCGGTCCGACCCGACAGATTCAAACGTCGCCCGGGCGGCCCCCAGCGGTCGGGCCGGCCTGGTTCCGCCACCGCCCGATGCCCCTCGCCCCCGGCTACCGCCGGCCGCGCAGACCGAGCGAATGCGGCCGGACGTCCGGCGGCAATCGGCCGGAAAGCGGTATGGCCATTTCCTACTGTCCCTCGGACGGGCAGAGGGGCGGCGCCGGGGCACTCGCGGACCAGGCCGCGCCCCTCCGAGCCCTACCGCCTGCCGTCGACCGCGCGGGGATCGGACCCTCCTCGCCGAAGTTATGGAGGTAGGACCGGGAGGCTGCCCAGGGTCGGGACTTCAACCGGCTGCCGCCACCCTTTCCCGCCTGTCCCACGGGCTCGGAGATCCAGGCCCTGCAAAGACCCTCCGGTCGCCACCCGACAGGTGCTTTACCGGAGAAATCGTAAACCGGCGTCAGGGCCGGACCTGTCCCGCAGAGGGCAGCCTGCGCCCTTATGCTTTCCCTTTTGCTTTGGCCCCGCAGTAGCAAATGGTTCACCGATAAGTCGGGAACCCACACGCCCGGCCCCACCCGCCCATCCTTCCGCAATGCATCGCCTAGACACACGCACCAAGGGCGCTCTCCTTCCCCCGCCTCCCACATCCCACAGGATGTGCCCTCAGACCACGGCGCCCACACAACCACCCACCCACCCAACCTTCCTAAACACGCCGGCAAACATGCATACAAACACGGCCACCTTCGCAAATTCACCCCCACGCCGACTATTAAGCCCGGCAAGACTCATTGCAGCCAACCGCGGCCAAAAGTTGAAGTGACAACTCATTAACCAATTTCCAAAATTAGGCCAACTGAATAACCAGACTCTTTGTCAATCTGACGACGGGGGCAAATCATAAACCGGTTCTGCCCACTGCTAGCCTTCGCAAAGTCACCCCCGCACGCCGACTATTAAGCCCGGCAAGACTCATTGTAGCCAACCGCGGCCAAAAGTTGAAGTGACAACTCATTAACCAATTTACAACATTTGGACAACTGATTAACCAGACTCTTTGTCAATCTGACGACGGGAGCAAATCATAAACCGGTTCTGCCCACTGCTAGCCTTCGCAAGGTCACCCCCGCACGCCGACTATTAAGCCCGGCAAGACTCATTGTAGCCAACCGCGGCCAAAAGTTGAAGTGACAACTCATTAACCAATTTACAAC
>NW_027140099.1:177500-192500 GCF_036365525.1 Heterodontus francisci
GCCCTTGCTCTGGTGCTAGAGAAATCGAGTGCTCGAGCTGGCCGGAACGGGACGCCCCGCTCCGGAGCTTCACAATCGGACCACTGCGGTAGCGACCAGTGGGACGTCTCGGCCTCACACGAACAGCACAGAGATCAGCACACAGGAGACGGCGCACAACGAGTAATCTACCTAGCACGCCGCCGACCAAGTGGCCAAACTCTCGAGAGGAATGTCCGTCTGACACAAGGGACAGAAACGGGAGGTAACCGCTGAGCCTGAAACACCAGCAAATAAATGCTAGCCCGCCTGGGCCCTCCAACGTCGGACAGTCCTCGCCGTATCGATCGAGTGACCTGGGCACGCACTTTTTTTTCCTTTCACACAGTGTGGGGTTGGCGGCGGCGGGGGGGGGGGGAGAAAGCATGCAACTTGGTTGACGTCGCCTGGTCAACTCGCATCGGTTTTCCGTCCCCATCACTGTAAGGAGCAACCGCGACCAGCGTAGCCAAACAGGTCGACCAAAGCTTTCGGCGCTCGCACGGAGAGGTGATGCCAGCCGGCGTGCGTCGCCTAACTTGGACAAAATTCTGGGCACGCACTTTTCGTTTGAGACTAGGACATACATGTAGTGCAACCCAAGGAAACCAGGCGACGCCGCCACAATCTGCGCCTGACAGACAAAGATAACCGTTCACAAGGAGCCTTGTTATTTCGCACCAAGTCTTTTGCGGGCATAGTTTCTTTCTTTGACATGTATATCTGTATGAAGGTCGGCTTTGCTCTGCCATCGCAGCCTCCCTTCTTTGCTTTTCTCACTGTACCAACAGACATGTCATAGACTTTGGTTTTTTTTTTATTAATTCTTTTCCTGTGGGTGTGGTGTGCCTCCGCACCCCCCAATCTGTTCCAAGGCCTTGTTTTCTCTCGCTCGCCAAAACACTTTGTCTGTTTTCACAGCCAGTCTACCGGCCTAGACCCAACTGTGCGATATTTCAGAGCCGGCAACAGAGCATGGAAAGTCCGCCAGATTTACCCTTAAATGCTCATAAATGACTTCCAGGCACTCTTCGGAAGGTCTTTTATTTCAAAAGAAGGTCCTTCCTTGAGGGAGCACTTCTTCGGCCACTTTGCAAGTGCAACCGCTGCCAGCAAAAGTTCTGAAAATCGAGTTCCCGAAAATCTCCGGGTACCCCGCCAACCCCCAGCCACCCGAATCGCAAGTGTCAATTCGGCGGGTTGCCTGCCGGTAGTCCTTCCGAAAATGAGGCGCCAAATCGCCGCAACGGCCATTTTTCATTTCGGCATCGGGACTTCCGACGGCAACTGATTAACTAGCCCGGGGACTAGAGCGGCAGCAAATGCAACGTGCCCTCTTGGCGGGAGCAACTTGACCGCCCCCGTGGGGAAAGGTCAACTCGGGGCCCGGGAAAGTCGCCGAGTCCGACCCCATACACTTCCATGAGTTGGGGGTTTTGGCCTTCCCGGCCCAAGGCTCGCCTTATTTCGGCCTGCACTTTCGGAAAAGGGTGCATTCCTTTTGGTTAATGATTTCACCAGCCCGGGTCTTAGCCTCTGCCCCGACGGCTAAGTCTTTTGGTTAATGATTTCCTGCGGCTGGGACTACCCTTTCCCCCGCCCTGCAGGCACCCGGGTCGGGAGGCCGTCGGGGGCACTTTCCGGGGCAAATCCGGACCCTTACGCAAGGGAGAGTGCGCCCCCCGCCTCGGCCGGGGGTCAGGCTGCCGCCTATTAAGCCCGACAGAAAACCCGAAAAATGGACGAAAATGGGAAAAAATCCCCATCCGAAAAAGGCTTAAAAGTCGGTTGGGCGGCAGCTAGGGTCGGTCTCTGCAGACCTGGAGGCTCGGGTGGACTCTTGGAATAAACGTCCAAGTCCCGACTTGCCACCTCCTACTACTGTGCAGATACCCCGCCAACCCCCAGCCACCCGAATGACAAGCGTCCGATCAGCGGGACGAATTTGACAACTCTGGCCGGACCTCTGGAACTCCATCCCGGGTAACCGGGGCAAATTTTTCCGCTTGATCGCCCTTCCACTGGTTAACCATTTGCCCTTTCGGACTTAGTCTCTGGACATTATTCGACGGATTTTCTGGTTATCCATTTGCCCTTTCGGACTTAGTCTCTGGGCATTATTTTCGACTTTTTGGTTAATGATTTCACACTTTTTACTTACTTTTGCGCTTTTTGGTTAATGATTACTCTGCTTACTGGTTAATTATTTGCCCTTTCGGACTTAGTCTCTGGACATTATTTTCGAGTTTTTGGTTAATGATTTCACACTTTTAACATATTTTTGCGCTTTTTGGTTAATGATTACTCTGCTTACTGGTTAACCATTTGCCCTTTCGGACTTAGTCTCTGGACATTATTTTCGAGTTTTTGGTTAATGATTTCACACTTTTAACATATTTTTGCGCTTTTTGGTTAATGATTACTCTGCTTACTGGTTAACCATTTGCCCTTTCGGACTTAGTCTCTGGACATTATTTTCGAGTTTTTGGTTAATGATTTCACACTTATAACATATTTTTGCGCTTTTTGGTTAATGATTACTCTGCTTACTGGTTAACCATTTGCCCTTTCGGACTTAGTCTCTGCACATTATTTTCGAGTTTTTGGTTAATGATTTCACACTTTTAACATATTTTTGCGCTTTTTGGTTAATGATTTCATACTTTTTACTTACTTTTGCGATTTTTGGTTAATGATTACTCTGCTTACTGGTTAACCATTTGCCCTTTCGGACTTAGTCTCTGGAGATTATTTTCGAGTTTTTGGTTAATGATTTCACACTTTTTACTTACTTTTGCGATTTTTGGTTAATGATTACTCTGCTTACTGGTTAACCATTTGCCCTTTCGGACTTAGTCTCTGGACATTATTTTCGAGTTTTTGGTTAATGATTTCACACTTTTAACATATTTTTGCGCTTTTTGGTTAATGATTACTCTGCTTACTGGTTAACCATTTGCCCTTTCGGACTTAGTCTCTGCACATTATTTTCGAGTTTTTGGTTAATGATTTCACACTTTTAACATATTTTTGCGCTTTTTGGTTAATGATTACTCTGCTTACTGGTTAACCATTTGCCCTTTCGGACTTAGTCTCTGGAGATTATTTTCGACTTTTTGGTTAATGATTTCACACTTTTAACTTAATTTTGTGCTTTTTGGTTAATGATTTCATACTTTTTACTTACTTTTGCCCTTTTTGGTTAATGATTACTCTGCTTACTGGTTAACCATTTGCCCTTTCGGACTTAGTCTCTGCACATTATTTTCGAGTTTTTGGTTAATGATTTCACACTTTTAACATATTTTTGCGCTTTTTGGTTAATGATTACTCTGCTTACTGGTTAACCATTTGCCCTTTCGCACTTAGTCTCTGGAGATTATTTTCGACTTTTTGGTTAATGATTTCACACTTTTTACTTACTTTTGCGATTTTTGGTTAATGATTTCACACTTTTTACTTACTTTTGCGATTTTTGGTTAATGATTACTCTGCTTACTGGTTAACCATTTGCCCTTTCGCACTTAGTCTCTGGAGATTATTTTCGAGTTTTTGGTTAATGATTTCACACTTTTTACTTACTTTTGCGATTTTTGGTTAATGATTACTCTGCTTACTGGTTAACCATTTGCCCTTTCGGACTTGGTCTCTGGACATTATTTTCGAGTTTTTGGTTAATGATTTCACACTTTTTACTTACTTTTGCGATTTTTGGTTAATGATTACTCTGCTTACTGGTTAACCATTTGCCCTTTCGGACTTAGTCTCTGGACATTATTTTCGAGTTTTTGGTTAATGATTTCACACTTTTAACATATTTTTGCGCTTTTTGGTTAATGATTACTCTGCTTACTGGTTAATTATTTGCCCTTTCGGACTTAGTCTCTGCACATTATTTTCGAGTTTTTGGTTAATGATTTCACACTTTTAACATATTTTTGCGCTTTTTGGTTACTGATTTCATACTTTTTACTTACTTTTGCGCCTTTTGGTTAATGATTACTCTGCTTACTGGTTAACCATTTGCCCTTTCGGACTTAGTCTCTGGACATTATTTTCGAGTTTTTGGTTAATGATTTCACACTTTTTACTTACTTTTGCGATTTTTGGTTAATGATTACTCTGCTTACTGGTTAACCATTTGCCCTTTCGGACTTAGTCTCTGGACATTATTTTCGGGTTTTTGGTTAATGATTTCACACTTTTTACTTACTTTTGCGATTTTTGGTTAATGATTACTCTGCTTACTGGTTAACCATTTGCCCTTTCGGACTTAGTCTCTGGACATTGTTTTCGACATTTTGGTTAATGATTTCACACTTTTAACTTAATTTTGTGCTTTTTGGTTAATGATTTCATACTTTTTACTTACTTTTGCGATTTTTGGTTAATGATTTCATACTTTTTACTTACTTTTGCGATTTTTGGTTAATGATTTCATACTTTTTACTTACTTTTGCCCTTTTTGGTTAATGATTTCATACTTTTTACTTACTTTTGCGATTTTTGGTTCATGATTACTCTGCTTACTGGTTAACCATTTGCCCTTTCGGACTTGGTCTCTGGACATTATTTTCGACTTTTTGGTTAATGATTTCACACTTTTAACTTAATTTTGTGCTTTTTGGTTAATGATTTCATACTTTTTACTTACTTTTGCCCTTTTTGGTTAATGATTACTCTGCTTACTGGTTAACCATTTGCCCTTTCGGACTTAGTCTCTGCACATTATTTTCGAGTTTTTGGTTAATGATTTCACACTTTTAACATATTTTTGCGATTTTTGGTTAATGATTACTCTGCTTACTGGTTAACCATTTGCCCTTTCGGACTTAGTCTCTGGAGATTATTTTCGACTTTTTGGTTAATGATTTCACACTTTTAACTTAATTTTGTGCTTTTTGGTTAATGATTTCACACTTTTTACTTACTTTTGCGATTTTTGGTTAATGATTACTCTGCTTACTGGTTAACCATTTGCCCTTTCGAACTTAGTCTCTGGACATTATTTTCGAGTTTTTGGTTAATGATTTCACACTTTTAACATATTTTTGCGCTTTTTGGTTAATGATTACTCTGCTTACTGGTTAATTATTTGCCCTTTCGGACTTAGTCTCTGCACATTATTTTCGAGTTTTTGGTTAATGATTTCACACTTTTAACATATTTTTGCGCTTTTTGGTTACTGATTTCATACTTTTTACTTACTTTTGCGCCTTTTGGTTAATGATTACTCTGCTTACTGGTTAACCATTTGCCCTTTCGGACTTAGTCTCTGGACATTATTTTCGAGTTTTTGGTTAATGATTTCACACTTTTTACTTACTTTTGCGATTTTTGGTTAATGATTACTCTGCTTACTGGTTAACCATTTGCCCTTTCGGACTTAGTCTCTGGACATTATTTTCGGGTTTTTGGTTAATGATTTCACACTTTTTACTTACTTTTGCGATTTTTGGTTAATGATTACTCTGCTTACTGGTTAACCATTTGCCCTTTCGGACTTAGTCTCTGGACATTGTTTTCGACATTTTGGTTAATGATTTCACACTTTTAACTTAATTTTGTGCTTTTTGGTTAATGATTTCATACTTTTTACTTACTTTTGCGATTTTTGGTTAATGATTTCATACTTTTTACTTACTTTTGCGATTTTTGGTTAATGATTTCATACTTTTTACTTACTTTTGCCCTTTTTGGTTAATGATTTCATACTTTTTACTTACTTTTGCGATTTTTGGTTCATGATTACTCTGCTTACTGGTTAACCATTTGCCCTTTCGGACTTGGTCTCTGGACATTATTTTCGACTTTTTGGTTAATGATTTCACACTTTTAACTTAATTTTGTGCTTTTTGGTTAATGATTTCATACTTTTTACTTACTTTTGCCCTTTTTGGTTAATGATTACTCTGCTTACTGGTTAACCATTTGCCCTTTCGGACTTAGTCTCTGCACATTATTTTCGAGTTTTTGGTTAATGATTTCACACTTTTAACATATTTTTGCGATTTTTGGTTAATGATTACTCTGCTTACTGGTTAACCATTTGCCCTTTCGGACTTAGTCTCTGGAGATTATTTTCGAGTTTTTGGTTAATGATTTCACACTTTTTACTTACTTTTGCGCTTTTTGGTTACTGATTTCACACTTTTTACATATTTTTGCGCTTTTTGGTTAATGATTACTCTGCTTACTGGTTAATTATTTGCCCTTTCGGACTTAGTCTCTGCACATTATTTTCGAGTTTTTGGTTAATGATTTCACACTTTTAACATATTTTTGCGCTTTTTGGTTAATGATTACTCTGCTTACTGGTTAACCATTTGCCCTTTCGGACTTAGTCTCTGGAGATTATTTTCGAGTTTTTGGTTAATGATTTCACACTTTTTACTTACTTTTGCGCTTTTTGGTTACTGATTTCACACTTTTTACATATTTTTGCGCTTTTTGGTTAATGATTACTCTGCTTACTGGTTAATTATTTGCCCTTTCGGACTTAGTCTCTGCACATTATTTTCGAGTTTTTGGTTAATGATTTCACACTTTTAACATATTTTTGCGCTTTTTGGTTAATGATTACTCTGCTTACTGGTTAACCATTTGCCCTTTCGGACTTAGTCTCTGGAGATTATTTTCGACTTTTTGGTTAATGATTTCACACTTTTAACTTAATTTTGTGCTTTTTGGTTAATGATTTCACACTTTTTACTTACTTTTGCGATTTTTGGTTAATGATTACTCTGCTTACTGGTTAACCATTTGCCCTTTCGAACTTAGTCTCTGGACATTATTTTCGAGTTTTTGGTTAATGATTTCACACTTTTAACATATTTTTGCGCTTTTTGGTTAATGATTACTCTGCTTACTGGTTAATTATTTGCCCTTTCGGACTTAGTCTCTGCACATTATTTTCGAGTTTTTGGTTAATGATTTCACACTTTTAACATATTTTTGCGCTTTTTGGTTACTGATTTCATACTTTTTACTTACTTTTGCGCCTTTTGGTTAATGATTACTCTGCTTACTGGTTAACCATTTGCCCTTTCGGACTTAGTCTCTGGACATTATTTTCGAGTTTTTGGTTAATGATTTCACACTTTTTACTTACTTTTGCGATTTTTGGTTAATGATTACTCTGCTTACTGGTTAACCATTTGCCCTTTCGGACTTAGTCTCTGGACATTATTTTCGGGTTTTTGGTTAATGATTTCACACTTTTTACTTACTTTTGCGATTTTTGGTTAATGATTACTCTGCTTACTGGTTAACCATTTGCCCTTTCGGACTTAGTCTCTGGACATTGTTTTCGACATTTTGGTTAATGATTTCACACTTTTAACTTAATTTTGTGCTTTTTGGTTAATGATTTCATACTTTTTACTTACTTTTGCGATTTTTGGTTAATGATTTCATACTTTTTACTTACTTTTGCGATTTTTGGTTAATGATTTCATACTTTTTACTTACTTTTGCCCTTTTTGGTTAATGATTTCATACTTTTTACTTACTTTTGCGATTTTTGGTTCATGATTACTCTGCTTACTGGTTAACCATTTGCCCTTTCGGACTTGGTCTCTGGACATTATTTTCGACTTTTTGGTTAATGATTTCACACTTTTAACTTAATTTTGTGCTTTTTGGTTAATGATTTCATACTTTTTACTTACTTTTGCCCTTTTTGGTTAATGATTACTCTGCTTACTGGTTAACCATTTGCCCTTTCGGACTTAGTCTCTGCACATTATTTTCGAGTTTTTGGTTAATGATTTCACACTTTTAACATATTTTTGCGATTTTTGGTTAATGATTACTCTGCTTACTGGTTAACCATTTGCCCTTTCGGACTTAGTCTCTGGAGATTATTTTCGACTTTTTGGTTAATGATTTCACACTTTTAACATATTTTTGCGCTTTTTGGTTACTGATTTCATACTTTTTACTTACTTTTGCGCCTTTTGGTTAATGATTACTCTGCTTACTGGTTAACCATTTGCCCTTTCGGACTTAGTCTCTGGAGATTATTTTCGAGTTTTTGGTTAATGATTTCACACTTTTTACTTACTTTTGCGATTTTTGGTTAATGATTACTCTGCTTACTGGTTAACCATTTGCCCTTTTGGACTTAGTCTCTGGAGATTATTTTCGACTTTTTGGTTAATGATTTCACACTTTTTACTTACTTTTGCGATTTTTGGTTAATGATTTCACACTTTTTACTTACTTTTGCGATTTTTGGTTAATGATTACTCTGCTTACTGGTTAACCATTTGCCCTTTCGGACTTAGTCTCTGGAGATTATTTTCGAGTTTTTGGTTAATGATTTCACACTTTTTACTTACTTTTGCGATTTTTGGTTAATGATTTCACACTTTTTACTTACTTTTGCGATTTTTGGTTAATGATTACTCTGCTTACTGGTTAACCATTTGCCCTTTCGGACTTGGTCTCTGGACATTATTTTCGAGTTTTTGGTTAATGATTTCACACTTTTTACTTACTTTTGCGATTTTTGGTTAATGATTACTCTGCTTACTGGTTAACCATTTGCCCTTTCGGACTTAGTCTCTGGAGATTATTTTCGAGTTTTTGGTTAATGATTTCACACTTTTTACTTACTTTTGCGATTTTTGGTTAATGATTACTCTGCTTACTGGTTAACCATTTGCCCTTTCGGACTTGGTCTCTGGACATTATTTTCGAGTTTTTGGTTAATGATTTCACACTTTTTACTTACTTTTGCGATTTTTGGTTAATGATTACTCTGCTTACTGGTTAACCATTTGCCCTTTCGGACTTAGTCTCTGGACATTATTTTCGAGTTTTTGGTTAATGATTTCACACTTTTAACATATTTTTGCGCTTTTTGGTTAATGATTACTCTGCTTACTGGTTAACCATTTGCCCTTTCGGACTTAGTCTCTGCACATTATTTTCGAGTTTTTGGTTAATGATTTCACACTTTTAACATATTTTTGCGCTTTTTGGTTAATGATTACTCTGCTTACTGGTTAACCATTTGCCCTTTCGGACTTAGTCTCTGGAGATTATTTTCGACTTTTTGGTTAATGATTTCACACTTTTAACTTAATTTTGTGCTTTTTGGTTAATGATTTCATACTTTTTACTTACTTTTGCCCTTTTTGGTTAATGATTACTCTGCTTACTGGTTAACCATTTGCCCTTTCGGACTTAGTCTCTGCACATTATTTTCGAGTTTTTGGTTAATGATTTCACACTTTTAACATATTTTTGCGCTTTTTGGTTAATGATTACTCTGCTTACTGGTTAACCATTTGCCCTTTCGCACTTAGTCTCTGGAGATTATTTTCGACTTTTTGGTTAATGATTTCACACTTTTTACTTACTTTTGCGATTTTTGGTTAATGATTTCACACTTTTTACTTACTTTTGCGATTTTTGGTTAATGATTACTCTGCTTACTGGTTAACCATTTGCCCTTTCGCACTTAGTCTCTGGAGATTATTTTCGAGTTTTTGGTTAATGATTTCACACTTTTTACTTACTTTTGCGATTTTTGGTTAATGATTACTCTGCTTACTGGTTAACCATTTGCCCTTTCGGACTTGGTCTCTGGACATTATTTTCGAGTTTTTGGTTAATGATTTCACACTTTTTACTTACTTTTGCGATTTTTGGTTAATGATTACTCTGCTTACTGGTTAACCATTTGCCCTTTCGGACTTAGTCTCTGGAGATTATTTTCGAGTTTTTGGTTAATGATTTCACACTTTTTACTTACTTTTGCGATTTTTGGTTAATGATTACTCTGCTTACTGGTTAACCATTTGCCCTTTCGGACTTGGTCTCTGGACATTATTTTCGAGTTTTTGGTTAATGATTTCACACTTTTTACTTACTTTTGCGATTTTTGGTTAATGATTACTCTGCTTACTGGTTAACCATTTGCCCTTTCGGACTTAGTCTCTGGACATTATTTTCGAGTTTTTGGTTAATGATTTCACACTTTTAACATATTTTTGCGCTTTTTGGTTAATGATTACTCTGCTTACTGGTTAATTATTTGCCCTTTCGGACTTAGTCTCTGCACATTATTTTCGAGTTTTTGGTTAATGATTTCACACTTTTAACATATTTTTGCGCTTTTTGGTTACTGATTTCATACTTTTTACTTACTTTTGCGCCTTTTGGTTAATGATTACTCTGCTTACTGGTTAACCATTTGCCCTTTCGGACTTAGTCTCTGGACATTATTTTCGAGTTTTTGGTTAATGATTTCACACTTTTTACTTACTTTTGCGATTTTTGGTTAATGATTACTCTGCTTACTGGTTAACCATTTGCCCTTTCGGACTTAGTCTCTGGACATTATTTTCGGGTTTTTGGTTAATGATTTCACACTTTTTACTTACTTTTGCGATTTTTGGTTAATGATTACTCTGCTTACTGGTTAACCATTTGCCCTTTCGGACTTAGTCTCTGGACATTGTTTTCGACATTTTGGTTAATGATTTCACACTTTTAACTTAATTTTGTGCTTTTTGGTTAATGATTTCATACTTTTTACTTACTTTTGCGATTTTTGGTTAATGATTTCATACTTTTTACTTACTTTTGCGATTTTTGGTTAATGATTTCATACTTTTTACTTACTTTTGCCCTTTTTGGTTAATGATTTCATACTTTTTACTTACTTTTGCGATTTTTGGTTCATGATTACTCTGCTTACTGGTTAACCATTTGCCCTTTCGGACTTGGTCTCTGGACATTATTTTCGACTTTTTGGTTAATGATTTCACACTTTTAACTTAATTTTGTGCTTTTTGGTTAATGATTTCATACTTTTTACTTACTTTTGCCCTTTTTGGTTAATGATTACTCTGCTTACTGGTTAACCATTTGCCCTTTCGGACTTAGTCTCTGCACATTATTTTCGAGTTTTTGGTTAATGATTTCACACTTTTAACATATTTTTGCGATTTTTGGTTAATGATTACTCTGCTTACTGGTTAACCATTTGCCCTTTCGGACTTAGTCTCTGGAGATTATTTTCGACTTTTTGGTTAATGATTTCACACTTTTAACATATTTTTGCGCTTTTTGGTTACTGATTTCATACTTTTTACTTACTTTTGCGCCTTTTGGTTAATGATTACTCTGCTTACTGGTTAACCATTTGCCCTTTCGGACTTAGTCTCTGGAGATTATTTTCGAGTTTTTGGTTAATGATTTCACACTTTTTACTTACTTTTGCGATTTTTGGTTAATGATTACTCTGCTTACTGGTTAACCATTTGCCCTTTTGGACTTAGTCTCTGGAGATTATTTTCGACTTTTTGGTTAATGATTTCACACTTTTTACTTACTTTTGCGATTTTTGGTTAATGATTTCACACTTTTTACTTACTTTTGCGATTTTTGGTTAATGATTACTCTGCTTACTGGTTAACCATTTGCCCTTTCGGACTTAGTCTCTGGAGATTATTTTCGAGTTTTTGGTTAATGATTTCACACTTTTTACTTACTTTTGCGATTTTTGGTTAATGATTTCACACTTTTTACTTACTTTTGCGATTTTTGGTTAATGATTACTCTGCTTACTGGTTAACCATTTGCCCTTTCGGACTTGGTCTCTGGACATTATTTTCGAGTTTTTGGTTAATGATTTCACACTTTTTACTTACTTTTGCGATTTTTGGTTAATGATTACTCTGCTTACTGGTTAACCATTTGCCCTTTCGGACTTAGTCTCTGGAGATTATTTTCGAGTTTTTGGTTAATGATTTCACACTTTTTACTTACTTTTGCGATTTTTGGTTAATGATTACTCTGCTTACTGGTTAACCATTTGCCCTTTCGGACTTAGTCTCTGCACATTATTTTCGAGTTTTTGGTTAATGATTTCACACTTTTAACATATTTTTGCGCTTTTTGGTTAATGATTACTCTGCTTACTGGTTAACCATTTGCCCTTTTGGACTTAGTCTCTGGACATTATTTTCGAGTTTTTGGTTAATGATTTCACACTTTTTACTTACTTTTGCGATTTTTGGTTAATGATTTCACACTTTTTACTTACTTTTGCGATTTTTGGTTAATGATTACTCTGCTTACTGGTTAACCATTTGCCCTTTCGGACTTAGTCTCTGGAGATTATTTTCGAGTTTTTGGTTAATGATTTCACACTTTTTACTTACTTTTGCGATTTTTGGTTAATGATTTCACACTTTTTACTTACTTTTGCGATTTTTGGTTAATGATGACTCTGCTTACTGGTTAACCATTTGCCCTTTCGGACTTAGTCTCTGCACATTATTTTCGAGTTTTTGGTTAATGATTTCACACTTTTTACTTACTTTTGCGATTTTTGGTTAATGATTTCATACTTTTTACTTACTTTTGCGATTTTTGGTTAATGATTACTCTGCTTACTGGTTAACCATTTGCCCTTTCGGACTTGGTCTCTGGACATTATTTTCGAGTTTTTGGTTAATGATTTCACACTTTTAACATAATTTTGCGCTTTTTGGTTAATGATTACTCTGCTTGCTTGTTACTGATTTCCCCTTTCGGACTTGATCTCTGGCCGTTCTTTTCGACCTTTTTGGATAAGGTTTCCACACTCTGAAATTATTTTGGGCTCACTGATTAGGCGAGATCAAGGGGGCATGCCTGGGCACTTTGGGCTCAGTTTGGGAAGGCGGCGTCCGTGTGCTCCTCCGCCCTTCCCGCACTTGCGGCTAGGTTTGCCAAACTGCGCTGACCCGCAGCCCTGCCTTTTTGCCCACGGCACGGAACGACTCAAGTCTGGCTCCGTTCCAGGCCGTTGCCTCCGGCTGCCCGCCGTCCGGCCGGCCTGGGACGTACCCCGGCTGACGGCGCCGGAGGCCCTCTAGCAGCCACCGGTGCCGCGGGCCAATGGGTCCGGGCGTTCCGGAGCTATCGGTGGGGAAGTGCTCTCCCCTTTTCCTGACGCCGTTCGCCCGAGCAGAGGTGCAGCCTGACGGGACTGCTGTCGCCTTCCGCGGCGCACCGGCCCCTTTCACCTGCCGTCGACCGCGCGGAGCTCGGACCTCCCTCCCCGAAGTTATGGCCCCGGCGCCGGAGGGTGCCCGGGGCCGGGCATTCAGCGGGGTGAGTCTTCACCTTCCCGGTCAGCCTGCGGGGTCGGTGCGCCGGCACTCGACGCCGGAGGGTCCCCTCTTTCCGTAGAGCCCCGCCCGGTGCCGATCGGCCGGCGGATTGCGGAGCGAACCGCGCCTGACCGACGGGCCTCGGAAACCCGTTGCAGTCGACGGGGGGGAACCGGACAGCGGGACGAGGTGCCGATTCCACCCGCAGATTCGATCCCGAAATCCCGCGGGATTCGGCGGTCCGACCCGACAGATTCAAACGTCGCCCGGGCGGCCCCCAGCGGTCGGGCCGGCCTGGTTCCGCCACCGCCCGATGCCCCTCGCCCCCGGCTACCGCCGGCCGCGCAGACCGAGCGAATGCGGCCGGACGTCCGGCGGCAATCGGCCGGAAAGCGGTATGGCCATTTCCTACTGTCCCTCGGACGGGCAGAGTGGCGGCGCCGGGGCACTCGCGGACCAGGCCGCGCCCCTCCGAGCCCTACCGCCTGCCGTCGACCGCGCGGGGATCGGACCTCCCTCCCCGAAGTTATGGCCCCGGAGCCGGAGGGTAGCCGGGGCCGGGCATTCAGCGGGGTGAGTCTTCACCTTCCCGGTCAGCCTGCGGGGTCGGTGCGCCGGCACTCGACGCGGGAGGGTCCCCTCTTTCCGTAGAGCCCCGCCCGGTGCCGATCGGCCGGCGGATTGCGGAGCGAACCGCGCCTGACCGACGGGCCTCGGAAACCCGTTGCAGTCGACCGGGGGGAACCGGACAGCGGGACGAGGTGCCGATTCCACCCGCAGATTCGATCCCGAAATCCCGCGGGATTCGGCGGTCCGACCCGACAGATTCAAACGTCGCCCGGGCGGCCCCCAGCGGTCGGGCCGGCCTGGTTCCGCCACCGCCCGATGCCCCTCGCCCCCGGCTACCGCCGGCCGCGCAGACCGAGCGAATGCGGCCGGACGTCCGGCGGCAATCGGCCGGAAAGCGGTATGGCCATTTCCTACTGTCCCTCGGACGGGCAGAGGGGCGGCGCCGGGGCACTCGCGGACCAGGCCGCGCCCCTCCGAGCCCTACCGCCTGCCGTCGACCGCGCGGGGATCGGACCCTCCTCGCCGAAGTTATGGAGGTAGGACCGGGAGGCTGCCCAGGGTCGGGACTTCAACCGGCTGCCGCCACCCTTTCCCGCCTGTCCCACGGGCTCGGAGATCCAGGCCCTGCAAAGACCCTCCGGTCGCCACCCGACAGGTGCTTTACCGGAGAAATCGTAAACCGGCGTCAGGGCCGGACCTGTCCCGCAGAGGGCAGCCTGCGCCCTTATGCTTTCCCTTTTGCTTTGGCCCCGCAGTAGCAAATGGTTCACCGATAAGTCGGGAACCCACACGCCCGGCCCCACCCGCCCATCCTTCCGCAATGCATCGCCTAGACACACGCACCAAGGGCGCTCTCCTTCCCCCGCCTCCCACATCCCACAGGATGTGCCCTCAGACCACGGCGCCCACACAACCACCCACCCACCCAACCTTCCTAAACACGCCGGCAAACATGCATACAAACACGGCCACCTTCGCAAATTCACCCCCACGCCGACTATTAAGCCCGGCAAGACTCATTGCAGCCAACCGCGGCCAAAAGTTGAAGTGACAACTCATTAACCAATTTCCAAAATTAGGCCAACTGAATAACCAGACTCTTTGTCAATCTGACGACGGGGGCAAATCATAAACCGGTTCTGCCCACTGCTAGCCTTCGCAAAGTCACCCCCCCCCCCCCCCCACGCCGACTATTAAGCCCGGCAAGACTCATTGCAGCCAACCGCGGCCAAAAGTTGAAGTGACAACTCATTAACCAATTTACAACATTTGGACAACTGATTAACCAGACTCTTTG
>NW_027140099.1:202500-215000 GCF_036365525.1 Heterodontus francisci
GCCGGAACGGGACGCCCCGCTCCGGAGCTTCACAATCGGACCACTGCGGTAGCGACCAGTGGGACGTCTCGGCCTCACACGAACAGCACAGAGATCAGCACACAGGAGACGGCGCACAACGAGTAATCTACCTAGCACGCCGCCGACCAAGTGGCCAAACTCTCGAGAGGAATGTCCGTCTGACACAAGGGACAGAAACGGGAGGTAACCGCTGAGCCTGAAACACCAGCAAATAAATGCTAGCCCGCCTGGGCCCTCCAACGTCGGACAGTCCTCGCCGTATCGATCGAGTGACCTGGGCACGCACTTTTTTTTCCTTTCACACAGTGTGGGGTTGGCGGCGGCGGGGGGGGGGAGAAAGCATGCAACTTGGTTGACGTCGCCTGGTCAACTCGCATCGGTTTTCCGTCCCCATCACTGTAAGGAGCAACCGCGACCAGCGTAGCCAAACAGGTCGACCAAAGCTTTCGGCGCTCGCACGGAGAGGTGATGCCAGCCGGCGTGCGTCGCCTAACTTGGACAAAATTCTGGGCACGCACTTTTCGTTTGAGAATAGGACATACATGTAGTGCAACCCAAGGAAACCAGGCGACGCCGCCACAATCTGCGCCTGACAGACAAAGATAACCGTTCACAAGGAGCCTTGTTATTTCGCACCAAGTCTTTTGCGGGCATAGTTTCTTTCTTTGACATGTATATCTGTATGAAGGTCGGCTTTGCTCTGCCATCGCAGCCTCCCTTCTTTGCTTTTCTCACTGTACCAACAGACATGTCATAGACTTTGGTTTTTTTTTCATTAATTCTTTTCCTGTGGGTGTGGTGTGCCTCCGCACCCCCCAATCTGTTCCAAGGCCTTGTTTTCTCTCGCTCGCCAAAACACTTTGTCTGTTTTCACAGCCAGTCTACCGGCCTAGACCCAACTGTGCGATATTTCAGAGCCGGCAACAGAGCATGGAAAGTCCGCCAGATTTACCCTTAAATGCTCATAAATGACTTCCAGGCACTCTTCGGAAGGTCTTTTATTTCAAAAGAAGGTCCTTCCTTGAGGGAGCACTTCTTCGGCCACTTTGCAAGTGCAACCGCTGCCAGCAAAAGTTCTGAAAATCGAGTTCCCGAAAATCTCCGGGTACCCCGCCAACCCCCAGCCACCCGAATCGCAAGTGTCAATTCGGCGGGTTGCCTGCCGGTAGTCCTTCCGAAAATGAGGCGCCAAATCGCCGCAACGGCCATTTTTCATTTCGGCATCGGGACTTCCGACGGCAACTGATTAACTAGCCCGGGGACTAGAGCGGCAGCAAATGCAACGTGCCCTCTTGGCGGGAGCAACTTGACCGCCCCCGTGGGGAAAGGTCAACTCGGGGCCCGGGAAAGTCGCCGAGTCCGACCCCATACACTTCCATGAGTTGGGGGTTTTGGCCTTCCCGGCCCAAGGCTCGCCTTATTTCGGCCTGCACTTTCGGAAAAGGGTGCATTCCTTTTGGTTAATGATTTCACCAGCCCGGGTCTTAGCCTCTGCCCCGACGGCTAAGTCTTTTGGTTAATGATTTCCTGCGGCTGGGACTACCCTTTCCCCCGCCCTGCAGGCACCCGGGTCGGGAGGCCGTCGGGGGCACTTTCCGGGGCAAATCCGGACCCTTACGCAAGGGAGAGTGCGCCCCCCGCCTCGGCCGGGGGTCAGGCTGCCGCCTATTAAGCCCGACAGAAAACCCGAAAAATGGACGAAAATGGGAAAAAATCCCCATCCGAAAAAGGCTTAAAAGTCGGTTGGGCGGCAGCTAGGGTCGGTCTCTGCAGACCTGGAGGCTCGGGTGGACTCTTGGAATAAACGTCCAAGTCCCGACTTGCCACCTCCTACTACTGTGCAGATACCCCGCCAACCCCCAGCCACCCGAATGACAAGCGTCCGATCAGCGGGACGAATTTGACAACTCTGGCCGGACCTCTGGAACTCCATCCCGGGTAACCGGGGCAAATTTTTCCGCTTGATCGCCCTTCCACTGGTTAACCATTTGCCCTTTCGGACTTAGTCTCTGGACATTATTCGACTGATTTTCTGGTTAACCATTTGCCCTTTCGGACTTAGTCTCTGGGCATTATTTTCGACTTTTTGGTTAATGATTTCACACTTTTTACTTACTTTTGCGCTTTTTGGTTAATGATTACTCTGCTTACTGGTTAATTATTTGCCCTTTCGGACTTAGTCTCTGGACATTATTTTCGAGTTTTTGGTTAATGATTTCACACTTTTAACATATTTTTGCGCTTTTTGGTTAATGATTACTCTGCTTACTGGTTAACCATTTGCCCTTTCGGACTTAGTCTCTGGACATTATTTTCGAGTTTTTGGTTAATGATTTCACACTTTTAACATATTTTTGCGCTTTTTGGTTAATGATTACTCTGCTTACTGGTTAACCATTTGCCCTTTCGGACTTAGTCTCTGGACATTATTTTCGAGTTTTTGGTTAATGATTTCACACTTATAACATATTTTTGCGCTTTTTGGTTAATGATTACTCTGCTTACTGGTTAACCATTTGCCCTTTCGGACTTAGTCTCTGCACATTATTTTCGAGTTTTTGGTTAATGATTTCACACTTTTAACATATTTTTGCGCTTTTTGGTTAATGATTTCATACTTTTTACTTACTTTTGCGATTTTTGGTTAATGATTACTCTGCTTACTGGTTAACCATTTGCCCTTTCGGACTTAGTCTCTGGAGATTATTTTCGAGTTTTTGGTTAATGATTTCACACTTTTTACTTACTTTTGCGATTTTTGGTTAATGATTACTCTGCTTACTGGTTAACCATTTGCCCTTTCGGACTTAGTCTCTGGACATTATTTTCGAGTTTTTGGTTAATGATTTCACACTTTTAACATATTTTTGCGCTTTTTGGTTAATGATTACTCTGCTTACTGGTTAACCATTTGCCCTTTCGGACTTAGTCTCTGCACATTATTTTCGAGTTTTTGGTTAATGATTTCACACTTTTAACATATTTTTGCGCTTTTTGGTTAATGATTACTCTGCTTACTGGTTAACCATTTGCCCTTTCGGACTTAGTCTCTGGAGATTATTTTCGACTTTTTGGTTAATGATTTCACACTTTTAACTTAATTTTGTGCTTTTTGGTTAATGATTTCATACTTTTTACTTACTTTTGCCCTTTTTGGTTAATGATTACTCTGCTTACTGGTTAACCATTTGCCCTTTCGGACTTAGTCTCTGCACATTATTTTCGAGTTTTTGGTTAATGATTTCACACTTTTAACATATTTTTGCGCTTTTTGGTTAATGATTACTCTGCTTACTGGTTAACCATTTGCCCTTTCGCACTTAGTCTCTGGAGATTATTTTCGACTTTTTGGTTAATGATTTCACACTTTTTACTTACTTTTGCGATTTTTGGTTAATGATTTCACACTTTTTACTTACTTTTGCGATTTTTGGTTAATGATTACTCTGCTTACTGGTTAACCATTTGCCCTTTCGCACTTAGTCTCTGGAGATTATTTTCGAGTTTTTGGTTAATGATTTCACACTTTTTACTTACTTTTGCGATTTTTGGTTAATGATTACTCTGCTTACTGGTTAACCATTTGCCCTTTCGGACTTGGTCTCTGGACATTATTTTCGAGTTTTTGGTTAATGATTTCACACTTTTTACTTACTTTTGCGATTTTTGGTTAATGATTACTCTGCTTACTGGTTAACCATTTGCCCTTTCGGACTTAGTCTCTGGACATTATTTTCGAGTTTTTGGTTAATGATTTCACACTTTTAACATATTTTTGCGCTTTTTGGTTAATGATTACTCTGCTTACTGGTTAATTATTTGCCCTTTCGGACTTAGTCTCTGCACATTATTTTCGAGTTTTTGGTTAATGATTTCACACTTTTAACATATTTTTGCGCTTTTTGGTTACTGATTTCATACTTTTTACTTACTTTTGCGCCTTTTGGTTAATGATTACTCTGCTTACTGGTTAACCATTTGCCCTTTCGGACTTAGTCTCTGGACATTATTTTCGAGTTTTTGGTTAATGATTTCACACTTTTTACTTACTTTTGCGATTTTTGGTTAATGATTACTCTGCTTACTGGTTAACCATTTGCCCTTTCGGACTTAGTCTCTGGACATTATTTTCGGGTTTTTGGTTAATGATTTCACACTTTTTACTTACTTTTGCGATTTTTGGTTAATGATTACTCTGCTTACTGGTTAACCATTTGCCCTTTCGGACTTAGTCTCTGGACATTGTTTTCGACATTTTGGTTAATGATTTCACACTTTTAACTTAATTTTGTGCTTTTTGGTTAATGATTTCATACTTTTTACTTACTTTTGCGATTTTTGGTTAATGATTTCATACTTTTTACTTACTTTTGCGATTTTTGGTTAATGATTTCATACTTTTTACTTACTTTTGCCCTTTTTGGTTAATGATTTCATACTTTTTACTTACTTTTGCGATTTTTGGTTCATGATTACTCTGCTTACTGGTTAACCATTTGCCCTTTCGGACTTGGTCTCTGGACATTATTTTCGACTTTTTGGTTAATGATTTCACACTTTTAACTTAATTTTGTGCTTTTTGGTTAATGATTTCATACTTTTTACTTACTTTTGCCCTTTTTGGTTAATGATTACTCTGCTTACTGGTTAACCATTTGCCCTTTCGGACTTAGTCTCTGCACATTATTTTCGAGTTTTTGGTTAATGATTTCACACTTTTAACATATTTTTGCGATTTTTGGTTAATGATTACTCTGCTTACTGGTTAACCATTTGCCCTTTCGGACTTAGTCTCTGGAGATTATTTTCGACTTTTTGGTTAATGATTTCACACTTTTAACATATTTTTGCGCTTTTTGGTTACTGATTTCATACTTTTTACTTACTTTTGCGCCTTTTGGTTAATGATTACTCTGCTTACTGGTTAACCATTTGCCCTTTCGGACTTAGTCTCTGGAGATTATTTTCGAGTTTTTGGTTAATGATTTCACACTTTTTACTTACTTTTGCGATTTTTGGTTAATGATTACTCTGCTTACTGGTTAACCATTTGCCCTTTTGGACTTAGTCTCTGGAGATTATTTTCGACTTTTTGGTTAATGATTTCACACTTTTTACTTACTTTTGCGATTTTTGGTTAATGATTTCACACTTTTTACTTACTTTTGCGATTTTTGGTTAATGATTACTCTGCTTACTGGTTAACCATTTGCCCTTTCGGACTTAGTCTCTGGAGATTATTTTCGAGTTTTTGGTTAATGATTTCACACTTTTTACTTACTTTTGCGATTTTTGGTTAATGATTTCACACTTTTTACTTACTTTTGCGATTTTTGGTTAATGATTACTCTGCTTACTGGTTAACCATTTGCCCTTTCGGACTTGGTCTCTGGACATTATTTTCGAGTTTTTGGTTAATGATTTCACACTTTTTACTTACTTTTGCGATTTTTGGTTAATGATTACTCTGCTTACTGGTTAACCATTTGCCCTTTCGGACTTAGTCTCTGGAGATTATTTTCGAGTTTTTGGTTAATGATTTCACACTTTTTACTTACTTTTGCGATTTTTGGTTAATGATTACTCTGCTTACTGGTTAACCATTTGCCCTTTCGGACTTGGTCTCTGGACATTATTTTCGAGTTTTTGGTTAATGATTTCACACTTTTTACTTACTTTTGCGATTTTTGGTTAATGATTACTCTGCTTACTGGTTAACCATTTGCCCTTTCGGACTTAGTCTCTGGACATTATTTTCGAGTTTTTGGTTAATGATTTCACACTTTTAACATATTTTTGCGCTTTTTGGTTAATGATTACTCTGCTTACTGGTTAATTATTTGCCCTTTCGGACTTAGTCTCTGCACATTATTTTCGAGTTTTTGGTTAATGATTTCACACTTTTAACATATTTTTGCGCTTTTTGGTTACTGATTTCATACTTTTTACTTACTTTTGCGCCTTTTGGTTAATGATTACTCTGCTTACTGGTTAACCATTTGCCCTTTCGGACTTAGTCTCTGGACATTATTTTCGAGTTTTTGGTTAATGATTTCACACTTTTTACTTACTTTTGCGATTTTTGGTTAATGATTACTCTGCTTACTGGTTAACCATTTGCCCTTTCGGACTTAGTCTCTGGACATTATTTTCGGGTTTTTGGTTAATGATTTCACACTTTTTACTTACTTTTGCGATTTTTGGTTAATGATTACTCTGCTTACTGGTTAACCATTTGCCCTTTCGGACTTAGTCTCTGGACATTGTTTTCGACATTTTGGTTAATGATTTCACACTTTTAACTTAATTTTGTGCTTTTTGGTTAATGATTTCATACTTTTTACTTACTTTTGCGATTTTTGGTTAATGATTTCATACTTTTTACTTACTTTTGCGATTTTTGGTTAATGATTTCATACTTTTTACTTACTTTTGCCCTTTTTGGTTAATGATTTCATACTTTTTACTTACTTTTGCGATTTTTGGTTCATGATTACTCTGCTTACTGGTTAACCATTTGCCCTTTCGGACTTGGTCTCTGGACATTATTTTCGACTTTTTGGTTAATGATTTCACACTTTTAACTTAATTTTGTGCTTTTTGGTTAATGATTTCATACTTTTTACTTACTTTTGCCCTTTTTGGTTAATGATTACTCTGCTTACTGGTTAACCATTTGCCCTTTCGGACTTAGTCTCTGCACATTATTTTCGAGTTTTTGGTTAATGATTTCACACTTTTAACATATTTTTGCGATTTTTGGTTAATGATTACTCTGCTTACTGGTTAACCATTTGCCCTTTCGGACTTAGTCTCTGGAGATTATTTTCGACTTTTTGGTTAATGATTTCACACTTTTAACATATTTTTGCGCTTTTTGGTTACTGATTTCATACTTTTTACTTACTTTTGCGCCTTTTGGTTAATGATTACTCTGCTTACTGGTTAACCATTTGCCCTTTCGGACTTAGTCTCTGGAGATTATTTTCGAGTTTTTGGTTAATGATTTCACACTTTTTACTTACTTTTGCGATTTTTGGTTAATGATTACTCTGCTTACTGGTTAACCATTTGCCCTTTTGGACTTAGTCTCTGGAGATTATTTTCGACTTTTTGGTTAATGATTTCACACTTTTTACTTACTTTTGCGATTTTTGGTTAATGATTTCACACTTTTTACTTACTTTTGCGATTTTTGGTTAATGATTACTCTGCTTACTGGTTAACCATTTGCCCTTTCGGACTTAGTCTCTGGAGATTATTTTCGAGTTTTTGGTTAATGATTTCACACTTTTTACTTACTTTTGCGATTTTTGGTTAATGATTTCACACTTTTTACTTACTTTTGCGATTTTTGGTTAATGATTACTCTGCTTACTGGTTAACCATTTGCCCTTTCGGACTTGGTCTCTGGACATTATTTTCGAGTTTTTGGTTAATGATTTCACACTTTTTACTTACTTTTGCGATTTTTGGTTAATGATTACTCTGCTTACTGGTTAACCATTTGCCCTTTCGGACTTAGTCTCTGGAGATTATTTTCGAGTTTTTGGTTAATGATTTCACACTTTTTACTTACTTTTGCGATTTTTGGTTAATGATTACTCTGCTTACTGGTTAACCATTTGCCCTTTCGGACTTGGTCTCTGGACATTATTTTCGAGTTTTTGGTTAATGATTTCACACTTTTTACTTACTTTTGCGATTTTTGGTTAATGATTACTCTGCTTACTGGTTAACCATTTGCCCTTTCGGACTTAGTCTCTGGACATTATTTTCGAGTTTTTGGTTAATGATTTCACACTTTTAACATATTTTTGCGCTTTTTGGTTAATGATTACTCTGCTTACTGGTTAACCATTTGCCCTTTCGGACTTAGTCTCTGCACATTATTTTCGAGTTTTTGGTTAATGATTTCACACTTTTAACATATTTTTGCGCTTTTTGGTTAATGATTACTCTGCTTACTGGTTAACCATTTGCCCTTTCGGACTTAGTCTCTGGAGATTATTTTCGACTTTTTGGTTAATGATTTCACACTTTTAACTTAATTTTGTGCTTTTTGGTTAATGATTTCATACTTTTTACTTACTTTTGCCCTTTTTGGTTAATGATTACTCTGCTTACTGGTTAACCATTTGCCCTTTCGGACTTAGTCTCTGCACATTATTTTCGAGTTTTTGGTTAATGATTTCACACTTTTAACATATTTTTGCGCTTTTTGGTTAATGATTACTCTGCTTACTGGTTAACCATTTGCCCTTTCGCACTTAGTCTCTGGAGATTATTTTCGACTTTTTGGTTAATGATTTCACACTTTTTACTTACTTTTGCGATTTTTGGTTAATGATTTCACACTTTTTACTTACTTTTGCGATTTTTGGTTAATGATTACTCTGCTTACTGGTTAACCATTTGCCCTTTCGCACTTAGTCTCTGGAGATTATTTTCGAGTTTTTGGTTAATGATTTCACACTTTTTACTTACTTTTGCGATTTTTGGTTAATGATTACTCTGCTTACTGGTTAACCATTTGCCCTTTCGGACTTGGTCTCTGGACATTATTTTCGAGTTTTTGGTTAATGATTTCACACTTTTTACTTACTTTTGCGATTTTTGGTTAATGATTACTCTGCTTACTGGTTAACCATTTGCCCTTTCGGACTTAGTCTCTGGACATTATTTTCGAGTTTTTGGTTAATGATTTCACACTTTTAACATATTTTTGCGCTTTTTGGTTAATGATTACTCTGCTTACTGGTTAATTATTTGCCCTTTCGGACTTAGTCTCTGCACATTATTTTCGAGTTTTTGGTTAATGATTTCACACTTTTAACATATTTTTGCGCTTTTTGGTTACTGATTTCATACTTTTTACTTACTTTTGCGCCTTTTGGTTAATGATTACTCTGCTTACTGGTTAACCATTTGCCCTTTCGGACTTAGTCTCTGGACATTATTTTCGAGTTTTTGGTTAATGATTTCACACTTTTTACTTACTTTTGCGATTTTTGGTTAATGATTACTCTGCTTACTGGTTAACCATTTGCCCTTTCGGACTTAGTCTCTGGACATTATTTTCGGGTTTTTGGTTAATGATTTCACACTTTTTACTTACTTTTGCGATTTTTGGTTAATGATTACTCTGCTTACTGGTTAACCATTTGCCCTTTCGGACTTAGTCTCTGGACATTGTTTTCGACATTTTGGTTAATGATTTCACACTTTTAACTTAATTTTGTGCTTTTTGGTTAATGATTTCATACTTTTTACTTACTTTTGCGATTTTTGGTTAATGATTTCATACTTTTTACTTACTTTTGCGATTTTTGGTTAATGATTTCATACTTTTTACTTACTTTTGCCCTTTTTGGTTAATGATTTCATACTTTTTACTTACTTTTGCGATTTTTGGTTCATGATTACTCTGCTTACTGGTTAACCATTTGCCCTTTCGGACTTGGTCTCTGGACATTATTTTCGACTTTTTGGTTAATGATTTCACACTTTTAACTTAATTTTGTGCTTTTTGGTTAATGATTTCATACTTTTTACTTACTTTTGCCCTTTTTGGTTAATGATTACTCTGCTTACTGGTTAACCATTTGCCCTTTCGGACTTAGTCTCTGCACATTATTTTCGAGTTTTTGGTTAATGATTTCACACTTTTAACATATTTTTGCGATTTTTGGTTAATGATTACTCTGCTTACTGGTTAACCATTTGCCCTTTCGGACTTAGTCTCTGGAGATTATTTTCGACTTTTTGGTTAATGATTTCACACTTTTAACATATTTTTGCGCTTTTTGGTTACTGATTTCATACTTTTTACTTACTTTTGCGCCTTTTGGTTAATGATTACTCTGCTTACTGGTTAACCATTTGCCCTTTCGGACTTAGTCTCTGGAGATTATTTTCGAGTTTTTGGTTAATGATTTCACACTTTTTACTTACTTTTGCGATTTTTGGTTAATGATTACTCTGCTTACTGGTTAACCATTTGCCCTTTTGGACTTAGTCTCTGGAGATTATTTTCGACTTTTTGGTTAATGATTTCACACTTTTTACTTACTTTTGCGATTTTTGGTTAATGATTTCACACTTTTTACTTACTTTTGCGATTTTTGGTTAATGATTACTCTGCTTACTGGTTAACCATTTGCCCTTTCGGACTTAGTCTCTGGAGATTATTTTCGAGTTTTTGGTTAATGATTTCACACTTTTTACTTACTTTTGCGATTTTTGGTTAATGATTTCACACTTTTTACTTACTTTTGCGATTTTTGGTTAATGATTACTCTGCTTACTGGTTAACCATTTGCCCTTTCGGACTTGGTCTCTGGACATTATTTTCGAGTTTTTGGTTAATGATTTCACACTTTTTACTTACTTTTGCGATTTTTGGTTAATGATTACTCTGCTTACTGGTTAACCATTTGCCCTTTCGGACTTAGTCTCTGGAGATTATTTTCGAGTTTTTGGTTAATGATTTCACACTTTTTACTTACTTTTGCGATTTTTGGTTAATGATTACTCTGCTTACTGGTTAACCATTTGCCCTTTCGGACTTAGTCTCTGCACATTATTTTCGAGTTTTTGGTTAATGATTTCACACTTTTAACATATTTTTGCGCTTTTTGGTTAATGATTACTCTGCTTACTGGTTAACCATTTGCCCTTTTGGACTTAGTCTCTGGACATTATTTTCGAGTTTTTGGTTAATGATTTCACACTTTTTACTTACTTTTGCGATTTTTGGTTAATGATTTCACACTTTTTACTTACTTTTGCGATTTTTGGTTAATGATTACTCTGCTTACTGGTTAACCATTTGCCCTTTCGGACTTAGTCTCTGGAGATTATTTTCGAGTTTTTGGTTAATGATTTCACACTTTTTACTTACTTTTGCGATTTTTGGTTAATGATTTCACACTTTTTACTTACTTTTGCGATTTTTGGTTAATGATGACTCTGCTTACTGGTTAACCATTTGCCCTTTCGGACTTAGTCTCTGCACATTATTTTCGAGTTTTTGGTTAATGATTTCACACTTTTTACTTACTTTTGCGATTTTTGGTTAATGATTTCATACTTTTTACTTACTTTTGCGATTTTTGGTTAATGATTACTCTGCTTACTGGTTAACCATTTGCCCTTTCGGACTTGGTCTCTGGACATTATTTTCGAGTTTTTGGTTAATGATTTCACACTTTTAACATAATTTTGCGCTTTTTGGTTAATGATTACTCTGCTTGCTTGTTACTGATTTCCCCTTTCGGACTTGATCTCTGGCCGTTCTTTTCGACCTTTTTGGATAAGGTTTCCACACTCTGAAATTATTTTGGGCTCACTGATTAGGCGAGATCAAGGGGGCATGCCTGGGCACTTTGGGCTCAGTTTGGGAAGGCGGCGTCCGTGTGCTCCTCCGCCCTTCCCGCACTTGCGGCTAGGTTTGCCAAACTGCGCTGACCCGCAGCCCTGCCTTTTTGCCCACGGCACGGAACGACTCAAGTCTGGCTCCGTTCCAGGCCGTTGCCTCCGGCTGCCCGCCGTCCGGCCGGCCTGGGACGTACCCCGGCTGACGGCGCCGGAGGCCCTCTAGCAGCCACCGGTGCCGCGGGCCAATGGGTCCGGGCGTTCCGGAGCTATCGGTGGGGAAGTGCTCTCCCCTTTTCCTGACGCCGTTCGCCCGAGCAGAGGTGCAGCCTGACGGGACTGCTGTCGCCTTCCGCGGCGCACCGGCCCCTTTCACCTGCCGTCGACCGCGCGGAGCTCGGACCTCCCTCCCCGAAGTTATGGCCCCGGCGCCGGAGGGTGCCCGGGGCCGGGCATTCAGCGGGGTGAGTCTTCACCTTCCCGGTCAGCCTGCGGGGTCGGTGCGCCGGCACTCGACGCCGGAGGGTCCCCTCTTTCCGTAGAGCCCCGCCCGGTGCCGATCGGCCGGCGGATTGCGGAGCGAACCGCGCCTGACCGACGGGCCTCGGAAACCCGTTGCAGTCGACGGGGGGGAACCGGACAGCGGGACGAGGTGCCGATTCCACCCGCAGATTCGATCCCGAAATCCCGCGGGATTCGGCGGTCCGACCCGACAGATTCAAACGTCGCCCGGGCGGCCCCCAGCGGTCGGGCCGGCCTGGTTCCGCCACCGCCCGATGCCCCTCGCCCCCGGCTACCGCCGGCCGCGCAGACCGAGCGAATGCGGCCGGACGTCCGGCGGCAATCGGCCGGAAAGCGGTATGGCCATTTCCTACTGTCCCTCGGACGGGCAGAGGGGCGGCGCCGGGGCACTCGCGGACCAGGCCGCGCCCCTCCGAGCCCTACCGCCTGCCGTCGACCGCGCGGGGATCGGACCTCCCTCCCCGAAGTTATGGCCCCGGAGCCGGAGGGTAGCCGGGGCCGGGCATTCAGCGGGGTGAGTCTTCACCTTCCCGGTCAGCCTGCGGGGTCGGTGCGCCGGCACTCGACGCGGGAGGGTCCCC
>NW_027140099.1:227500-235000 GCF_036365525.1 Heterodontus francisci
GCCAGTCTACCGGCCTAGACCCAACTGTGCGATATTTCAGAGCCGGCAACAGAGCATGGAAAGTCCGCCAGATTTACCCTTAAATGCTCATAAATGACTTCCAGGCACTCTTCGGAAGGTCTTTTATTTCAAAAGAAGGTCCTTCCTTGAGGGAGCACTTCTTCGGCCACTTTGCAAGTGCAACCGCTGCCAGCAAAAGTTCTGAAAATCGAGTTCCCGAAAATCTCCGGGTACCCCGCCAACCCCCAGCCACCCGAATCGCAAGTGTCAATTCGGCGGGTTGCCTGCCGGTAGTCCTTCCGAAAATGAGGCGCCAAATCGCCGCAACGGCCATTTTTCATTTCGGCATCGGGACTTCCGACGGCAACTGATTAACTAGCCCGGGGACTAGAGCGGCAGCAAATGCAACGTGCCCTCTTGGCGGGAGCAACTTGACCGCCCCCGTGGGGAAAGGTCAACTCGGGGCCCGGGAAAGTCGCCGAGTCCGACCCCATACACTTCCATGAGTTGGGGGTTTTGGCCTTCCCGGCCCAAGGCTCGCCTTATTTCGGCCTGCACTTTCGGAAAAGGGTGCATTCCTTTTGGTTAATGATTTCACCAGCCCGGGTCTTAGCCTCTGCCCCGACGGCTAAGTCTTTTGGTTAATGATTTCCTGCGGCTGGGACTACCCTTTCCCCCGCCCTGCAGGCACCCGGGTCGGGAGGCCGTCGGGGGCACTTTCCGGGGCAAATCCGGACCCTTACGCAAGGGAGAGTGCGCCCCCCGCCTCGGCCGGGGGTCAGGCTGCCGCCTATTAAGCCCGACAGAAAACCCGAAAAATGGACGAAAATGGGAAAAAATCCCCATCCGAAAAAGGCTTAAAAGTCGGTTGGGCGGCAGCTAGGGTCGGTCTCTGCAGACCTGGAGGCTCGGGTGGACTCTTGGAATAAACGTCCAAGTCCCGACTTGCCACCTCCTACTACTGTGCAGATACCCCGCCAACCCCCAGCCACCCGAATGACAAGCGTCCGATCAGCGGGACGAATTTGACAACTCTGGCCGGACCTCTGGAACTCCATCCCGGGTAACCGGGGCAAATTTTTCCGCTTGATCGCCCTTCCACTGGTTAACCATTTGCCCTTTCGGACTTAGTCTCTGGACATTATTCGACTGATTTTCTGGTTAACCATTTGCCCTTTCGGACTTAGTCTCTGGGCATTATTTTCGACTTTTTGGTTAATGATTTCACACTTTTTACTTACTTTTGCGCTTTTTGGTTAATGATTACTCTGCTTACTGGTTAATTATTTGCCCTTTCGGACTTAGTCTCTGGACATTATTTTCGAGTTTTTGGTTAATGATTTCACACTTTTAACATATTTTTGCGCTTTTTGGTTAATGATTACTCTGCTTACTGGTTAACCATTTGCCCTTTCGGACTTAGTCTCTGGACATTATTTTCGAGTTTTTGGTTAATGATTTCACACTTTTAACATATTTTTGCGCTTTTTGGTTAATGATTACTCTGCTTACTGGTTAACCATTTGCCCTTTCGGACTTAGTCTCTGGACATTATTTTCGAGTTTTTGGTTAATGATTTCACACTTATAACATATTTTTGCGCTTTTTGGTTAATGATTACTCTGCTTACTGGTTAACCATTTGCCCTTTCGGACTTAGTCTCTGCACATTATTTTCGAGTTTTTGGTTAATGATTTCACACTTTTAACATATTTTTGCGCTTTTTGGTTAATGATTTCATACTTTTTACTTACTTTTGCGATTTTTGGTTAATGATTACTCTGCTTACTGGTTAACCATTTGCCCTTTCGGACTTAGTCTCTGGAGATTATTTTCGAGTTTTTGGTTAATGATTTCACACTTTTTACTTACTTTTGCGATTTTTGGTTAATGATTACTCTGCTTACTGGTTAACCATTTGCCCTTTCGGACTTAGTCTCTGGACATTATTTTCGAGTTTTTGGTTAATGATTTCACACTTTTAACATATTTTTGCGCTTTTTGGTTAATGATTACTCTGCTTACTGGTTAACCATTTGCCCTTTCGGACTTAGTCTCTGCACATTATTTTCGAGTTTTTGGTTAATGATTTCACACTTTTAACATATTTTTGCGCTTTTTGGTTAATGATTACTCTGCTTACTGGTTAACCATTTGCCCTTTCGGACTTAGTCTCTGGAGATTATTTTCGACTTTTTGGTTAATGATTTCACACTTTTAACTTAATTTTGTGCTTTTTGGTTAATGATTTCATACTTTTTACTTACTTTTGCCCTTTTTGGTTAATGATTACTCTGCTTACTGGTTAACCATTTGCCCTTTCGGACTTAGTCTCTGCACATTATTTTCGAGTTTTTGGTTAATGATTTCACACTTTTAACATATTTTTGCGCTTTTTGGTTAATGATTACTCTGCTTACTGGTTAACCATTTGCCCTTTCGCACTTAGTCTCTGGAGATTATTTTCGACTTTTTGGTTAATGATTTCACACTTTTTACTTACTTTTGCGATTTTTGGTTAATGATTTCACACTTTTTACTTACTTTTGCGATTTTTGGTTAATGATTACTCTGCTTACTGGTTAACCATTTGCCCTTTCGCACTTAGTCTCTGGAGATTATTTTCGAGTTTTTGGTTAATGATTTCACACTTTTTACTTACTTTTGCGATTTTTGGTTAATGATTACTCTGCTTACTGGTTAACCATTTGCCCTTTCGGACTTGGTCTCTGGACATTATTTTCGAGTTTTTGGTTAATGATTTCACACTTTTTACTTACTTTTGCGATTTTTGGTTAATGATTACTCTGCTTACTGGTTAACCATTTGCCCTTTCGGACTTAGTCTCTGGACATTATTTTCGAGTTTTTGGTTAATGATTTCACACTTTTAACATATTTTTGCGCTTTTTGGTTAATGATTACTCTGCTTACTGGTTAATTATTTGCCCTTTCGGACTTAGTCTCTGCACATTATTTTCGAGTTTTTGGTTAATGATTTCACACTTTTAACATATTTTTGCGCTTTTTGGTTACTGATTTCATACTTTTTACTTACTTTTGCGCCTTTTGGTTAATGATTACTCTGCTTACTGGTTAACCATTTGCCCTTTCGGACTTAGTCTCTGGACATTATTTTCGAGTTTTTGGTTAATGATTTCACACTTTTTACTTACTTTTGCGATTTTTGGTTAATGATTACTCTGCTTACTGGTTAACCATTTGCCCTTTCGGACTTAGTCTCTGGACATTATTTTCGGGTTTTTGGTTAATGATTTCACACTTTTTACTTACTTTTGCGATTTTTGGTTAATGATTACTCTGCTTACTGGTTAACCATTTGCCCTTTCGGACTTAGTCTCTGGACATTGTTTTCGACATTTTGGTTAATGATTTCACACTTTTAACTTAATTTTGTGCTTTTTGGTTAATGATTTCATACTTTTTACTTACTTTTGCGATTTTTGGTTAATGATTTCATACTTTTTACTTACTTTTGCGATTTTTGGTTAATGATTTCATACTTTTTACTTACTTTTGCCCTTTTTGGTTAATGATTTCATACTTTTTACTTACTTTTGCGATTTTTGGTTCATGATTACTCTGCTTACTGGTTAACCATTTGCCCTTTCGGACTTGGTCTCTGGACATTATTTTCGACTTTTTGGTTAATGATTTCACACTTTTAACTTAATTTTGTGCTTTTTGGTTAATGATTTCATACTTTTTACTTACTTTTGCCCTTTTTGGTTAATGATTACTCTGCTTACTGGTTAACCATTTGCCCTTTCGGACTTAGTCTCTGCACATTATTTTCGAGTTTTTGGTTAATGATTTCACACTTTTAACATATTTTTGCGATTTTTGGTTAATGATTACTCTGCTTACTGGTTAACCATTTGCCCTTTCGGACTTAGTCTCTGGAGATTATTTTCGACTTTTTGGTTAATGATTTCACACTTTTAACATATTTTTGCGCTTTTTGGTTACTGATTTCATACTTTTTACTTACTTTTGCGCCTTTTGGTTAATGATTACTCTGCTTACTGGTTAACCATTTGCCCTTTCGGACTTAGTCTCTGGAGATTATTTTCGAGTTTTTGGTTAATGATTTCACACTTTTTACTTACTTTTGCGATTTTTGGTTAATGATTACTCTGCTTACTGGTTAACCATTTGCCCTTTTGGACTTAGTCTCTGGAGATTATTTTCGACTTTTTGGTTAATGATTTCACACTTTTTACTTACTTTTGCGATTTTTGGTTAATGATTTCACACTTTTTACTTACTTTTGCGATTTTTGGTTAATGATTACTCTGCTTACTGGTTAACCATTTGCCCTTTCGGACTTAGTCTCTGGAGATTATTTTCGAGTTTTTGGTTAATGATTTCACACTTTTTACTTACTTTTGCGATTTTTGGTTAATGATTTCACACTTTTTACTTACTTTTGCGATTTTTGGTTAATGATTACTCTGCTTACTGGTTAACCATTTGCCCTTTCGGACTTGGTCTCTGGACATTATTTTCGAGTTTTTGGTTAATGATTTCACACTTTTTACTTACTTTTGCGATTTTTGGTTAATGATTACTCTGCTTACTGGTTAACCATTTGCCCTTTCGGACTTAGTCTCTGGAGATTATTTTCGAGTTTTTGGTTAATGATTTCACACTTTTTACTTACTTTTGCGATTTTTGGTTAATGATTACTCTGCTTACTGGTTAACCATTTGCCCTTTCGGACTTGGTCTCTGGACATTATTTTCGAGTTTTTGGTTAATGATTTCACACTTTTTACTTACTTTTGCGATTTTTGGTTAATGATTACTCTGCTTACTGGTTAACCATTTGCCCTTTCGGACTTAGTCTCTGGACATTATTTTCGAGTTTTTGGTTAATGATTTCACACTTTTAACATATTTTTGCGCTTTTTGGTTAATGATTACTCTGCTTACTGGTTAATTATTTGCCCTTTCGGACTTAGTCTCTGCACATTATTTTCGAGTTTTTGGTTAATGATTTCACACTTTTAACATATTTTTGCGCTTTTTGGTTACTGATTTCATACTTTTTACTTACTTTTGCGCCTTTTGGTTAATGATTACTCTGCTTACTGGTTAACCATTTGCCCTTTCGGACTTAGTCTCTGGACATTATTTTCGAGTTTTTGGTTAATGATTTCACACTTTTTACTTACTTTTGCGATTTTTGGTTAATGATTACTCTGCTTACTGGTTAACCATTTGCCCTTTCGGACTTAGTCTCTGGACATTATTTTCGGGTTTTTGGTTAATGATTTCACACTTTTTACTTACTTTTGCGATTTTTGGTTAATGATTACTCTGCTTACTGGTTAACCATTTGCCCTTTCGGACTTAGTCTCTGGACATTGTTTTCGACATTTTGGTTAATGATTTCACACTTTTAACTTAATTTTGTGCTTTTTGGTTAATGATTTCATACTTTTTACTTACTTTTGCGATTTTTGGTTAATGATTTCATACTTTTTACTTACTTTTGCGATTTTTGGTTAATGATTTCATACTTTTTACTTACTTTTGCCCTTTTTGGTTAATGATTTCATACTTTTTACTTACTTTTGCGATTTTTGGTTCATGATTACTCTGCTTACTGGTTAACCATTTGCCCTTTCGGACTTGGTCTCTGGACATTATTTTCGACTTTTTGGTTAATGATTTCACACTTTTAACTTAATTTTGTGCTTTTTGGTTAATGATTTCATACTTTTTACTTACTTTTGCCCTTTTTGGTTAATGATTACTCTGCTTACTGGTTAACCATTTGCCCTTTCGGACTTAGTCTCTGCACATTATTTTCGAGTTTTTGGTTAATGATTTCACACTTTTAACATATTTTTGCGATTTTTGGTTAATGATTACTCTGCTTACTGGTTAACCATTTGCCCTTTCGGACTTAGTCTCTGGAGATTATTTTCGACTTTTTGGTTAATGATTTCACACTTTTAACATATTTTTGCGCTTTTTGGTTACTGATTTCATACTTTTTACTTACTTTTGCGCCTTTTGGTTAATGATTACTCTGCTTACTGGTTAACCATTTGCCCTTTCGGACTTAGTCTCTGGAGATTATTTTCGAGTTTTTGGTTAATGATTTCACACGTTTTACTTACTTTTGCGATTTTTGGTTAATGATTACTCTGCTTACTGGTTAACCATTTGCCCTTTTGGACTTAGTCTCTGGAGATTATTTTCGACTTTTTGGTTAATGATTTCACACTTTTTACTTACTTTTGCGATTTTTGGTTAATGATTTCACACTTTTTACTTACTTTTGCGATTTTTGGTTAATGATTACTCTGCTTACTGGTTAACCATTTGCCCTTTCGGACTTAGTCTCTGGAGATTATTTTCGAGTTTTTGGTTAATGATTTCACACTTTTTACTTACTTTTGCGATTTTTGGTTAATGATTTCACACTTTTTACTTACTTTTGCGATTTTTGGTTAATGATTACTCTGCTTACTGGTTAACCATTTGCCCTTTCGGACTTGGTCTCTGGACATTATTTTCGAGTTTTTGGTTAATGATTTCACACTTTTTACTTACTTTTGCGATTTTTGGTTAATGATTACTCTGCTTACTGGTTAACCATTTGCCCTTTCGGACTTAGTCTCTGGAGATTATTTTCGAGTTTTTGGTTAATGATTTCACACTTTTTACTTACTTTTGCGATTTTTGGTTAATGATTACTCTGCTTACTGGTTAACCATTTGCCCTTTCGGACTTAGTCTCTGCACATTATTTTCGAGTTTTTGGTTAATGATTTCACACTTTTAACATATTTTTGCGCTTTTTGGTTAATGATTACTCTGCTTACTGGTTAACCATTTGCCCTTTTGGACTTAGTCTCTGGACATTATTTTCGAGTTTTTGGTTAATGATTTCACACTTTTTACTTACTTTTGCGATTTTTGGTTAATGATTTCACACTTTTTACTTACTTTTGCGATTTTTGGTTAATGATTACTCTGCTTACTGGTTAACCATTTGCCCTTTCGGACTTAGTCTCTGGAGATTATTTTCGAGTTTTTGGTTAATGATTTCACACTTTTTACTTACTTTTGCGATTTTTGGTTAATGATTTCACACTTTTTACTTACTTTTGCGATTTTTGGTTAATGATGACTCTGCTTACTGGTTAACCATTTGCCCTTTCGGACTTAGTCTCTGCACATTATTTTCGAGTTTTTGGTTAATGATTTCACACTTTTTACTTACTTTTGCGATTTTTGGTTAATGATTTCATACTTTTTACTTACTTTTGCGATTTTTGGTTAATGATTACTCTGCTTACTGGTTAACCATTTGCCCTTTCGGACTTGGTCTCTGGACATTATTTTCGAGTTTTTGGTTAATGATTTCACACTTTTAACATAATTTTGCGCTTTTTGGTTAATGATTACTCTGCTTGCTTGTTACTGATTTCCCCTTTCGGACTTGATCTCTGGCCGTTCTTTTCG
>NW_027140099.1:247500-257500 GCF_036365525.1 Heterodontus francisci
ACAGGAGACGGCGCACAACGAGTAATCTACCTAGCACGCCGCCGACCAAGTGGCCAAACTCTCGAGAGGAATGTCCGTCTGACACAAGGGACAGAAACGGGAGGTAACCGCTGAGCCTGAAACACCAGCAAATAAATGCTAGCCCGCCTGGGCCCTCCAACGTCGGACAGTCCTCGCCGTATCGATCGAGTGACCTGGGCACGCACTTTTTTTTTCCTTTCACACAGTGTGGGGTTGGCGGCGGCGGGGGGGGGGGGGGGAGAAAGCATGCAACTTGGTTGACGTCGCCTGGTCAACTCGCATCGGTTTTCCGTCCCCATCACTGTAAGGAGCAACCGCGACCAGCGTAGCCAAACAGGTCGACCAAAGCTTTCGGCGCTCGCACGGAGAGGTGATGCCAGCCGGCGTGCGTCGCCTAACTTGGACAAAATTCTGGGCACGCACTTTTCGTTTGAGAATAGGACATACATGTAGTGCAACCCAAGGAAACCAGGCGACGCCGCCACAATCTGCGCCTGACAGACAAAGATAACCGTTCACAAGGAGCCTTGTTATTTCGCACCAAGTCTTTTGCGGGCATAGTTTCTTTCTTTGACATGTATATCTGTATGAAGGTCGGCTTTGCTCTGCCATCGCAGCCTCCCTTCTTTGCTTTTCTCACTGTACCAACAGACATGTCATAGACTTTGGTTTTTTTTTCATTAATTCTTTTCCTGTGGGTGTGGTGTGCCTCCGCACCCCCCAATCTGTTCCAAGGCCTTGTTTTCTCTCGCTCGCCAAAACACTTTGTCTGTTTTCACAGCCAGTCTACCGGCCTAGACCCAACTGTGCGATATTTCAGAGCCGGCAACAGAGCATGGAAAGTCCGCCAGATTTACCCTTAAATGCTCATAAATGACTTCCAGGCACTCTTCGGAAGGTCTTTTATTTCAAAAGAAGGTCCTTCCTTGAGGGAGCACTTCTTCGGCCACTTTGCAAGTGCAACCGCTGCCAGCAAAAGTTCTGAAAATCGAGTTCCCGAAAATCTCCGGGTACCCCGCCAACCCCCAGCCACCCGAATCGCAAGTGTCAATTCGGCGGGTTGCCTGCCGGTAGTCCTTCCGAAAATGAGGCGCCAAATCGCCGCAACGGCCATTTTTCATTTCGGCATCGGGACTTCCGACGGCAACTGATTAACTAGCCCGGGGACTAGAGCGGCAGCAAATGCAACGTGCCCTCTTGGCGGGAGCAACTTGACCGCCCCCGTGGGGAAAGGTCAACTCGGGGCCCGGGAAAGTCGCCGAGTCCGACCCCATACACTTCCATGAGTTGGGGGTTTTGGCCTTCCCGGCCCAAGGCTCGCCTTATTTCGGCCTGCACTTTCGGAAAAGGGTGCATTCCTTTTGGTTAATGATTTCACCAGCCCGGGTCTTAGCCTCTGCCCCGACGGCTAAGTCTTTTGGTTAATGATTTCCTGCGGCTGGGACTACCCTTTCCCCCGCCCTGCAGGCACCCGGGTCGGGAGGCCGTCGGGGGCACTTTCCGGGGCAAATCCGGACCCTTACGCAAGGGAGAGTGCGCCCCCCGCCTCGGCCGGGGGTCAGGCTGCCGCCTATTAAGCCCGACAGAAAACCCGAAAAATGGACGAAAATGGGAAAAAATCCCCATCCGAAAAAGGCTTAAAAGTCGGTTGGGCGGCAGCTAGGGTCGGTCTCTGCAGACCTGGAGGCTCGGGTGGACTCTTGGAATAAACGTCCAAGTCCCGACTTGCCACCTCCTACTACTGTGCAGATACCCCGCCAACCCCCAGCCACCCGAATGACAAGCGTCCGATCAGCGGGACGAATTTGACAACTCTGGCCGGACCTCTGGAACTCCATCCCGGGTAACCGGGGCAAATTTTTCCGCTTGATCGCCCTTCCACTGGTTAACCATTTGCCCTTTCGGACTTAGTCTCTGGACATTATTCGACTGATTTTCTGGTTAACCATTTGCCCTTTCGGACTTAGTCTCTGGGCATTATTTTCGACTTTTTGGTTAATGATTTCACACTTTTTACTTACTTTTGCGCTTTTTGGTTAATGATTACTCTGCTTACTGGTTAATTATTTGCCCTTTCGGACTTAGTCTCTGGACATTATTTTCGAGTTTTTGGTTAATGATTTCACACTTTTAACATATTTTTGCGCTTTTTGGTTAATGATTACTCTGCTTACTGGTTAACCATTTGCCCTTTCGGACTTAGTCTCTGGACATTATTTTCGAGTTTTTGGTTAATGATTTCACACTTTTAACATATTTTTGCGCTTTTTGGTTAATGATTACTCTGCTTACTGGTTAACCATTTGCCCTTTCGGACTTAGTCTCTGGACATTATTTTCGAGTTTTTGGTTAATGATTTCACACTTATAACATATTTTTGCGCTTTTTGGTTAATGATTACTCTGCTTACTGGTTAACCATTTGCCCTTTCGGACTTAGTCTCTGCACATTATTTTCGAGTTTTTGGTTAATGATTTCACACTTTTAACATATTTTTGCGCTTTTTGGTTAATGATTTCATACTTTTTACTTACTTTTGCGATTTTTGGTTAATGATTACTCTGCTTACTGGTTAACCATTTGCCCTTTCGGACTTAGTCTCTGGAGATTATTTTCGAGTTTTTGGTTAATGATTTCACACTTTTTACTTACTTTTGCGATTTTTGGTTAATGATTACTCTGCTTACTGGTTAACCATTTGCCCTTTCGGACTTAGTCTCTGGACATTATTTTCGAGTTTTTGGTTAATGATTTCACACTTTTAACATATTTTTGCGCTTTTTGGTTAATGATTACTCTGCTTACTGGTTAACCATTTGCCCTTTCGGACTTAGTCTCTGCACATTATTTTCGAGTTTTTGGTTAATGATTTCACACTTTTAACATATTTTTGCGCTTTTTGGTTAATGATTACTCTGCTTACTGGTTAACCATTTGCCCTTTCGGACTTAGTCTCTGGAGATTATTTTCGACTTTTTGGTTAATGATTTCACACTTTTAACTTAATTTTGTGCTTTTTGGTTAATGATTTCATACTTTTTACTTACTTTTGCCCTTTTTGGTTAATGATTACTCTGCTTACTGGTTAACCATTTGCCCTTTCGGACTTAGTCTCTGCACATTATTTTCGAGTTTTTGGTTAATGATTTCACACTTTTAACATATTTTTGCGCTTTTTGGTTAATGATTACTCTGCTTACTGGTTAACCATTTGCCCTTTCGCACTTAGTCTCTGGAGATTATTTTCGACTTTTTGGTTAATGATTTCACACTTTTTACTTACTTTTGCGATTTTTGGTTAATGATTTCACACTTTTTACTTACTTTTGCGATTTTTGGTTAATGATTACTCTGCTTACTGGTTAACCATTTGCCCTTTCGCACTTAGTCTCTGGAGATTATTTTCGAGTTTTTGGTTAATGATTTCACACTTTTTACTTACTTTTGCGATTTTTGGTTAATGATTACTCTGCTTACTGGTTAACCATTTGCCCTTTCGGACTTGGTCTCTGGACATTATTTTCGAGTTTTTGGTTAATGATTTCACACTTTTTACTTACTTTTGCGATTTTTGGTTAATGATTACTCTGCTTACTGGTTAACCATTTGCCCTTTCGGACTTAGTCTCTGGACATTATTTTCGAGTTTTTGGTTAATGATTTCACACTTTTAACATATTTTTGCGCTTTTTGGTTAATGATTACTCTGCTTACTGGTTAATTATTTGCCCTTTCGGACTTAGTCTCTGCACATTATTTTCGAGTTTTTGGTTAATGATTTCACACTTTTAACATATTTTTGCGCTTTTTGGTTACTGATTTCATACTTTTTACTTACTTTTGCGCCTTTTGGTTAATGATTACTCTGCTTACTGGTTAACCATTTGCCCTTTCGGACTTAGTCTCTGGACATTATTTTCGAGTTTTTGGTTAATGATTTCACACTTTTTACTTACTTTTGCGATTTTTGGTTAATGATTACTCTGCTTACTGGTTAACCATTTGCCCTTTCGGACTTAGTCTCTGGACATTATTTTCGGGTTTTTGGTTAATGATTTCACACTTTTTACTTACTTTTGCGATTTTTGGTTAATGATTACTCTGCTTACTGGTTAACCATTTGCCCTTTCGGACTTAGTCTCTGGACATTGTTTTCGACATTTTGGTTAATGATTTCACACTTTTAACTTAATTTTGTGCTTTTTGGTTAATGATTTCATACTTTTTACTTACTTTTGCGATTTTTGGTTAATGATTTCATACTTTTTACTTACTTTTGCGATTTTTGGTTAATGATTTCATACTTTTTACTTACTTTTGCCCTTTTTGGTTAATGATTTCATACTTTTTACTTACTTTTGCGATTTTTGGTTCATGATTACTCTGCTTACTGGTTAACCATTTGCCCTTTCGGACTTGGTCTCTGGACATTATTTTCGACTTTTTGGTTAATGATTTCACACTTTTAACTTAATTTTGTGCTTTTTGGTTAATGATTTCATACTTTTTACTTACTTTTGCCCTTTTTGGTTAATGATTACTCTGCTTACTGGTTAACCATTTGCCCTTTCGGACTTAGTCTCTGCACATTATTTTCGAGTTTTTGGTTAATGATTTCACACTTTTAACATATTTTTGCGATTTTTGGTTAATGATTACTCTGCTTACTGGTTAACCATTTGCCCTTTCGGACTTAGTCTCTGGAGATTATTTTCGACTTTTTGGTTAATGATTTCACACTTTTAACATATTTTTGCGCTTTTTGGTTACTGATTTCATACTTTTTACTTACTTTTGCGCCTTTTGGTTAATGATTACTCTGCTTACTGGTTAACCATTTGCCCTTTCGGACTTAGTCTCTGGAGATTATTTTCGAGTTTTTGGTTAATGATTTCACACTTTTTACTTACTTTTGCGATTTTTGGTTAATGATTACTCTGCTTACTGGTTAACCATTTGCCCTTTTGGACTTAGTCTCTGGAGATTATTTTCGACTTTTTGGTTAATGATTTCACACTTTTTACTTACTTTTGCGATTTTTGGTTAATGATTTCACACTTTTTACTTACTTTTGCGATTTTTGGTTAATGATTACTCTGCTTACTGGTTAACCATTTGCCCTTTCGGACTTAGTCTCTGGAGATTATTTTCGAGTTTTTGGTTAATGATTTCACACTTTTTACTTACTTTTGCGATTTTTGGTTAATGATTTCACACTTTTTACTTACTTTTGCGATTTTTGGTTAATGATTACTCTGCTTACTGGTTAACCATTTGCCCTTTCGGACTTGGTCTCTGGACATTATTTTCGAGTTTTTGGTTAATGATTTCACACTTTTTACTTACTTTTGCGATTTTTGGTTAATGATTACTCTGCTTACTGGTTAACCATTTGCCCTTTCGGACTTAGTCTCTGGAGATTATTTTCGAGTTTTTGGTTAATGATTTCACACTTTTTACTTACTTTTGCGATTTTTGGTTAATGATTACTCTGCTTACTGGTTAACCATTTGCCCTTTCGGACTTGGTCTCTGGACATTATTTTCGAGTTTTTGGTTAATGATTTCACACTTTTTACTTACTTTTGCGATTTTTGGTTAATGATTACTCTGCTTACTGGTTAACCATTTGCCCTTTCGGACTTAGTCTCTGGACATTATTTTCGAGTTTTTGGTTAATGATTTCACACTTTTAACATATTTTTGCGCTTTTTGGTTAATGATTACTCTGCTTACTGGTTAATTATTTGCCCTTTCGGACTTAGTCTCTGCACATTATTTTCGAGTTTTTGGTTAATGATTTCACACTTTTAACATATTTTTGCGCTTTTTGGTTACTGATTTCATACTTTTTACTTACTTTTGCGCCTTTTGGTTAATGATTACTCTGCTTACTGGTTAACCATTTGCCCTTTCGGACTTAGTCTCTGGACATTATTTTCGAGTTTTTGGTTAATGATTTCACACTTTTTACTTACTTTTGCGATTTTTGGTTAATGATTACTCTGCTTACTGGTTAACCATTTGCCCTTTCGGACTTAGTCTCTGGACATTATTTTCGGGTTTTTGGTTAATGATTTCACACTTTTTACTTACTTTTGCGATTTTTGGTTAATGATTACTCTGCTTACTGGTTAACCATTTGCCCTTTCGGACTTAGTCTCTGGACATTGTTTTCGACATTTTGGTTAATGATTTCACACTTTTAACTTAATTTTGTGCTTTTTGGTTAATGATTTCATACTTTTTACTTACTTTTGCGATTTTTGGTTAATGATTTCATACTTTTTACTTACTTTTGCGATTTTTGGTTAATGATTTCATACTTTTTACTTACTTTTGCCCTTTTTGGTTAATGATTTCATACTTTTTACTTACTTTTGCGATTTTTGGTTCATGATTACTCTGCTTACTGGTTAACCATTTGCCCTTTCGGACTTGGTCTCTGGACATTATTTTCGACTTTTTGGTTAATGATTTCACACTTTTAACTTAATTTTGTGCTTTTTGGTTAATGATTTCATACTTTTTACTTACTTTTGCCCTTTTTGGTTAATGATTACTCTGCTTACTGGTTAACCATTTGCCCTTTCGGACTTAGTCTCTGCACATTATTTTCGAGTTTTTGGTTAATGATTTCACACTTTTAACATATTTTTGCGATTTTTGGTTAATGATTACTCTGCTTACTGGTTAACCATTTGCCCTTTCGGACTTAGTCTCTGGAGATTATTTTCGACTTTTTGGTTAATGATTTCACACTTTTAACATATTTTTGCGCTTTTTGGTTACTGATTTCATACTTTTTACTTACTTTTGCGCCTTTTGGTTAATGATTACTCTGCTTACTGGTTAACCATTTGCCCTTTCGGACTTAGTCTCTGGAGATTATTTTCGAGTTTTTGGTTAATGATTTCACACTTTTTACTTACTTTTGCGATTTTTGGTTAATGATTACTCTGCTTACTGGTTAACCATTTGCCCTTTTGGACTTAGTCTCTGGAGATTATTTTCGACTTTTTGGTTAATGATTTCACACTTTTTACTTACTTTTGCGATTTTTGGTTAATGATTTCACACTTTTTACTTACTTTTGCGATTTTTGGTTAATGATTACTCTGCTTACTGGTTAACCATTTGCCCTTTCGGACTTAGTCTCTGGAGATTATTTTCGAGTTTTTGGTTAATGATTTCACACTTTTTACTTACTTTTGCGATTTTTGGTTAATGATTTCACACTTTTTACTTACTTTTGCGATTTTTGGTTAATGATTACTCTGCTTACTGGTTAACCATTTGCCCTTTCGGACTTGGTCTCTGGACATTATTTTCGAGTTTTTGGTTAATGATTTCACACTTTTTACTTACTTTTGCGATTTTTGGTTAATGATTACTCTGCTTACTGGTTAACCATTTGCCCTTTCGGACTTAGTCTCTGGAGATTATTTTCGAGTTTTTGGTTAATGATTTCACACTTTTTACTTACTTTTGCGATTTTTGGTTAATGATTACTCTGCTTACTGGTTAACCATTTGCCCTTTCGGACTTAGTCTCTGCACATTATTTTCGAGTTTTTGGTTAATGATTTCACACTTTTAACATATTTTTGCGCTTTTTGGTTAATGATTACTCTGCTTACTGGTTAACCATTTGCCCTTTTGGACTTAGTCTCTGGACATTATTTTCGAGTTTTTGGTTAATGATTTCACACTTTTTACTTACTTTTGCGATTTTTGGTTAATGATTTCACACTTTTTACTTACTTTTGCGATTTTTGGTTAATGATTACTCTGCTTACTGGTTAACCATTTGCCCTTTCGGACTTAGTCTCTGGAGATTATTTTCGAGTTTTTGGTTAATGATTTCACACTTTTTACTTACTTTTGCGATTTTTGGTTAATGATTTCACACTTTTTACTTACTTTTGCGATTTTTGGTTAATGATGACTCTGCTTACTGGTTAACCATTTGCCCTTTCGGACTTAGTCTCTGCACATTATTTTCGAGTTTTTGGTTAATGATTTCACACTTTTTACTTACTTTTGCGATTTTTGGTTAATGATTTCATACTTTTTACTTACTTTTGCGATTTTTGGTTAATGATTACTCTGCTTACTGGTTAACCATTTGCCCTTTCGGACTTGGTCTCTGGACATTATTTTCGAGTTTTTGGTTAATGATTTCACACTTTTAACATAATTTTGCGCTTTTTGGTTAATGATTACTCTGCTTGCTTGTTACTGATTTCCCCTTTCGGACTTGATCTCTGGCCGTTCTTTTCGACCTTTTTGGATAAGGTTTCCACACTCTGAAATTATTTTGGGCTCACTGATTAGGCGAGATCAAGGGGGCATGCCTGGGCACTTTGGGCTCAGTTTGGGAAGGCGGCGTCCGTGTGCTCCTCCGCCCTTCCCGCACTTGCGGCTAGGTTTGCCAAACTGCGCTGACCCGCAGCCCTGCCTTTTTGCCCACGGCACGGAACGACTCAAGTCTGGCTCCGTTCCAGGCCGTTGCCTCCGGCTGCCCGCCGTCCGGCCGGCCTGGGACGTACCCCGGCTGACGGCGCCGGAGGCCCTCTAGCAGCCACCGGTGCCGCGGGCCAATGGGTCCGGGCGTTCCGGAGCTATCGGTGGGGAAGTGCTCTCCCCTTTTCCTGACGCCGTTCGCCCGAGCAGAGGTGCAGCCTGACGGGACTGCTGTCGCCTTCCGCGGCGCACCGGCCCCTTTCACCTGCCGTCGACCGCGCGGAGCTCGGACCTCCCTCCCCGAAGTTATGGCCCCGGCGCCGGAGGGTGCCCGGGGCCGGGCATTCAGCGGGGTGAGTCTTCACCTTCCCGGTCAGCCTGCGGGGTCGGTGCGCCGGCACTCGACGCCGGAGGGTCCCCTCTTTCCGTAGAGCCCCGCCCGGTGCCGATCGGCCGGCGGATTGCGGAGCGAACCGCGCCTGACCGACGGGCCTCGGAAACCCGTTGCAGTCGACGGGGGGGAACCGGACAGCGGGACGAGGTGCCGATTCCACCCGCAGATTCGATCCCGAAATCCCGCGGGATTCGGCGGTCCGACCCGACAGATTCAAACGTCGCCCGGGCGGCCCCCAGCGGTCGGGCCGGCCTGGTTCCGCCACCGCCCGATGCCCCTCGCCCCCGGCTACCGCCGGCCGCGCAGACCGAGCGAATGCGGCCGGACGTCCGGCGGCAATCGGCCGGAAAGCGGTATGGCCATTTCCTACTGTCCCTCGGACGGGCAGAGGGGCGGCGCCGGGGCACTCGCGGACCAGGCCGCGCCCCTCCGAGCCCTACCGCCTGCCGTCGACCGCGCGGGGATCGGACCTCCCTCCCCGAAGTTATGGCCCCGGAGCCGGAGGGTAGCCGGGGCCGGGCATTCAGCGGGGTGAGTCTTCACCTTCCCGGTCAGCCTGCGGGGTCGGTGCGCCGGCACTCGACGCGGGAGGGTCCCCTCTTTCCGTAGAGCCCCGCCCGGTGCCGATCGGCCGGCGGATTGCGGAGCGAACCGCGCCTGACCGACGGGCCTCGGAAACCCGTTGCAGTCGACCGGGGGGAACCGGACAGCGGGACGAGGTGCCGATTCCACCCGCAGATTCGATCCCGAAATCCCGCGGGATTCGGCGGTCCGACCCGACAGATTCAAACGTCGCCCGGGCGGCCCCCAGCGGTCGGGCCGGCCTGGTTCCGCCACCGCCCGATGCCCCTCGCCCCCGGCTACCGCCGGCCGCGCAGACCGAGCGAATGCGGCCGGACGTCCGGCGGCAATCGGCCGGAAAGCGGTATGGCCATTTCCTACTGTCCCTCGGACGGGCAGAGGGGCGGCGCCGGGGCACTCGCGGACCAGGCCGCGCCCCTCCGAGCCCTACCGCCTGCCGTCGACCGCGCGGGGATCGGACCCTCCTCGCCGAAGTTATGGAGGTAGGACCGGGAGGCTGCCCAGGGTCGGGACTTCAACCGGCTGCCGCCACCCTTTCCC
>NW_027140099.1:270000-277500 GCF_036365525.1 Heterodontus francisci
GGTGGACTCTTGGAATAAACGTCCAAGTCCCGACTTGCCACCTCCTACTACTGTGCAGATACCCCGCCAACCCCCAGCCACCCGAATGACAAGCGTCCGATCAGCGGGACGAATTTGACAACTCTGGCCGGACCTCTGGAACTCCATCCCGGGTAACCGGGGCAAATTTTTCCGCTTGATCGCCCTTCCACTGGTTAACCATTTGCCCTTTCGGACTTAGTCTCTGGACATTATTCGACTGATTTTCTGGTTAACCATTTGCCCTTTCGGACTTAGTCTCTGGGCATTATTTTCGACTTTTTGGTTAATGATTTCACACTTTTTACTTACTTTTGCGCTTTTTGGTTAATGATTACTCTGCTTACTGGTTAATTATTTGCCCTTTCGGACTTAGTCTCTGGACATTATTTTCGAGTTTTTGGTTAATGATTTCACACTTTTAACATATTTTTGCGCTTTTTGGTTAATGATTACTCTGCTTACTGGTTAACCATTTGCCCTTTCGGACTTAGTCTCTGGACATTATTTTCGAGTTTTTGGTTAATGATTTCACACTTTTAACATATTTTTGCGCTTTTTGGTTAATGATTACTCTGCTTACTGGTTAACCATTTGCCCTTTCGGACTTAGTCTCTGGACATTATTTTCGAGTTTTTGGTTAATGATTTCACACTTATAACATATTTTTGCGCTTTTTGGTTAATGATTACTCTGCTTACTGGTTAACCATTTGCCCTTTCGGACTTAGTCTCTGCACATTATTTTCGAGTTTTTGGTTAATGATTTCACACTTTTAACATATTTTTGCGCTTTTTGGTTAATGATTTCATACTTTTTACTTACTTTTGCGATTTTTGGTTAATGATTACTCTGCTTACTGGTTAACCATTTGCCCTTTCGGACTTAGTCTCTGGAGATTATTTTCGAGTTTTTGGTTAATGATTTCACACTTTTTACTTACTTTTGCGATTTTTGGTTAATGATTACTCTGCTTACTGGTTAACCATTTGCCCTTTCGGACTTAGTCTCTGGACATTATTTTCGAGTTTTTGGTTAATGATTTCACACTTTTAACATATTTTTGCGCTTTTTGGTTAATGATTACTCTGCTTACTGGTTAACCATTTGCCCTTTCGGACTTAGTCTCTGCACATTATTTTCGAGTTTTTGGTTAATGATTTCACACTTTTAACATATTTTTGCGCTTTTTGGTTAATGATTACTCTGCTTACTGGTTAACCATTTGCCCTTTCGGACTTAGTCTCTGGAGATTATTTTCGACTTTTTGGTTAATGATTTCACACTTTTAACTTAATTTTGTGCTTTTTGGTTAATGATTTCATACTTTTTACTTACTTTTGCCCTTTTTGGTTAATGATTACTCTGCTTACTGGTTAACCATTTGCCCTTTCGGACTTAGTCTCTGCACATTATTTTCGAGTTTTTGGTTAATGATTTCACACTTTTAACATATTTTTGCGCTTTTTGGTTAATGATTACTCTGCTTACTGGTTAACCATTTGCCCTTTCGCACTTAGTCTCTGGAGATTATTTTCGACTTTTTGGTTAATGATTTCACACTTTTTACTTACTTTTGCGATTTTTGGTTAATGATTTCACACTTTTTACTTACTTTTGCGATTTTTGGTTAATGATTACTCTGCTTACTGGTTAACCATTTGCCCTTTCGCACTTAGTCTCTGGAGATTATTTTCGAGTTTTTGGTTAATGATTTCACACTTTTTACTTACTTTTGCGATTTTTGGTTAATGATTACTCTGCTTACTGGTTAACCATTTGCCCTTTCGGACTTGGTCTCTGGACATTATTTTCGAGTTTTTGGTTAATGATTTCACACTTTTTACTTACTTTTGCGATTTTTGGTTAATGATTACTCTGCTTACTGGTTAACCATTTGCCCTTTCGGACTTAGTCTCTGGACATTATTTTCGAGTTTTTGGTTAATGATTTCACACTTTTAACATATTTTTGCGCTTTTTGGTTAATGATTACTCTGCTTACTGGTTAATTATTTGCCCTTTCGGACTTAGTCTCTGCACATTATTTTCGAGTTTTTGGTTAATGATTTCACACTTTTAACATATTTTTGCGCTTTTTGGTTACTGATTTCATACTTTTTACTTACTTTTGCGCCTTTTGGTTAATGATTACTCTGCTTACTGGTTAACCATTTGCCCTTTCGGACTTAGTCTCTGGACATTATTTTCGAGTTTTTGGTTAATGATTTCACACTTTTTACTTACTTTTGCGATTTTTGGTTAATGATTACTCTGCTTACTGGTTAACCATTTGCCCTTTCGGACTTAGTCTCTGGACATTATTTTCGGGTTTTTGGTTAATGATTTCACACTTTTTACTTACTTTTGCGATTTTTGGTTAATGATTACTCTGCTTACTGGTTAACCATTTGCCCTTTCGGACTTAGTCTCTGGACATTGTTTTCGACATTTTGGTTAATGATTTCACACTTTTAACTTAATTTTGTGCTTTTTGGTTAATGATTTCATACTTTTTACTTACTTTTGCGATTTTTGGTTAATGATTTCATACTTTTTACTTACTTTTGCGATTTTTGGTTAATGATTTCATACTTTTTACTTACTTTTGCCCTTTTTGGTTAATGATTTCATACTTTTTACTTACTTTTGCGATTTTTGGTTCATGATTACTCTGCTTACTGGTTAACCATTTGCCCTTTCGGACTTGGTCTCTGGACATTATTTTCGACTTTTTGGTTAATGATTTCACACTTTTAACTTAATTTTGTGCTTTTTGGTTAATGATTTCATACTTTTTACTTACTTTTGCCCTTTTTGGTTAATGATTACTCTGCTTACTGGTTAACCATTTGCCCTTTCGGACTTAGTCTCTGCACATTATTTTCGAGTTTTTGGTTAATGATTTCACACTTTTAACATATTTTTGCGATTTTTGGTTAATGATTACTCTGCTTACTGGTTAACCATTTGCCCTTTCGGACTTAGTCTCTGGAGATTATTTTCGACTTTTTGGTTAATGATTTCACACTTTTAACTTAATTTTGTGCTTTTTGGTTAATGATTTCACACTTTTTACTTACTTTTGCGATTTTTGGTTAATGATTACTCTGCTTACTGGTTAACCATTTGCCCTTTCGAACTTAGTCTCTGGACATTATTTTCGAGTTTTTGGTTAATGATTTCACACTTTTAACATATTTTTGCGCTTTTTGGTTAATGATTACTCTGCTTACTGGTTAATTATTTGCCCTTTCGGACTTAGTCTCTGCACATTATTTTCGAGTTTTTGGTTAATGATTTCACACTTTTAACATATTTTTGCGCTTTTTGGTTACTGATTTCATACTTTTTACTTACTTTTGCGCCTTTTGGTTAATGATTACTCTGCTTACTGGTTAACCATTTGCCCTTTCGGACTTAGTCTCTGGACATTATTTTCGAGTTTTTGGTTAATGATTTCACACTTTTTACTTACTTTTGCGATTTTTGGTTAATGATTACTCTGCTTACTGGTTAACCATTTGCCCTTTCGGACTTAGTCTCTGGACATTATTTTCGGGTTTTTGGTTAATGATTTCACACTTTTTACTTACTTTTGCGATTTTTGGTTAATGATTACTCTGCTTACTGGTTAACCATTTGCCCTTTCGGACTTAGTCTCTGGACATTGTTTTCGACATTTTGGTTAATGATTTCACACTTTTAACTTAATTTTGTGCTTTTTGGTTAATGATTTCATACTTTTTACTTACTTTTGCGATTTTTGGTTAATGATTTCATACTTTTTACTTACTTTTGCGATTTTTGGTTAATGATTTCATACTTTTTACTTACTTTTGCCCTTTTTGGTTAATGATTTCATACTTTTTACTTACTTTTGCGATTTTTGGTTCATGATTACTCTGCTTACTGGTTAACCATTTGCCCTTTCGGACTTGGTCTCTGGACATTATTTTCGACTTTTTGGTTAATGATTTCACACTTTTAACTTAATTTTGTGCTTTTTGGTTAATGATTTCATACTTTTTACTTACTTTTGCCCTTTTTGGTTAATGATTACTCTGCTTACTGGTTAACCATTTGCCCTTTCGGACTTAGTCTCTGCACATTATTTTCGAGTTTTTGGTTAATGATTTCACACTTTTAACATATTTTTGCGATTTTTGGTTAATGATTACTCTGCTTACTGGTTAACCATTTGCCCTTTCGGACTTAGTCTCTGGAGATTATTTTCGACTTTTTGGTTAATGATTTCACACTTTTAACTTAATTTTGTGCTTTTTGGTTAATGATTTCACACTTTTTACTTACTTTTGCGATTTTTGGTTAATGATTACTCTGCTTACTGGTTAACCATTTGCCCTTTCGAACTTAGTCTCTGGACATTATTTTCGAGTTTTTGGTTAATGATTTCACACTTTTAACATATTTTTGCGCTTTTTGGTTAATGATTACTCTGCTTACTGGTTAATTATTTGCCCTTTCGGACTTAGTCTCTGCACATTATTTTCGAGTTTTTGGTTAATGATTTCACACTTTTAACATATTTTTGCGCTTTTTGGTTACTGATTTCATACTTTTTACTTACTTTTGCGCCTTTTGGTTAATGATTACTCTGCTTACTGGTTAACCATTTGCCCTTTCGGACTTAGTCTCTGGACATTATTTTCGAGTTTTTGGTTAATGATTTCACACTTTTTACTTACTTTTGCGATTTTTGGTTAATGATTACTCTGCTTACTGGTTAACCATTTGCCCTTTCGGACTTAGTCTCTGGACATTATTTTCGGGTTTTTGGTTAATGATTTCACACTTTTTACTTACTTTTGCGATTTTTGGTTAATGATTACTCTGCTTACTGGTTAACCATTTGCCCTTTCGGACTTAGTCTCTGGACATTGTTTTCGACATTTTGGTTAATGATTTCACACTTTTAACTTAATTTTGTGCTTTTTGGTTAATGATTTCATACTTTTTACTTACTTTTGCGATTTTTGGTTAATGATTTCATACTTTTTACTTACTTTTGCGATTTTTGGTTAATGATTTCATACTTTTTACTTACTTTTGCCCTTTTTGGTTAATGATTTCATACTTTTTACTTACTTTTGCGATTTTTGGTTCATGATTACTCTGCTTACTGGTTAACCATTTGCCCTTTCGGACTTGGTCTCTGGACATTATTTTCGACTTTTTGGTTAATGATTTCACACTTTTAACTTAATTTTGTGCTTTTTGGTTAATGATTTCATACTTTTTACTTACTTTTGCCCTTTTTGGTTAATGATTACTCTGCTTACTGGTTAACCATTTGCCCTTTCGGACTTAGTCTCTGCACATTATTTTCGAGTTTTTGGTTAATGATTTCACACTTTTAACATATTTTTGCGATTTTTGGTTAATGATTACTCTGCTTACTGGTTAACCATTTGCCCTTTCGGACTTAGTCTCTGGAGATTATTTTCGACTTTTTGGTTAATGATTTCACACTTTTAACATATTTTTGCGCTTTTTGGTTACTGATTTCATACTTTTTACTTACTTTTGCGCCTTTTGGTTAATGATTACTCTGCTTACTGGTTAACCATTTGCCCTTTCGGACTTAGTCTCTGGAGATTATTTTCGAGTTTTTGGTTAATGATTTCACACTTTTTACTTACTTTTGCGATTTTTGGTTAATGATTACTCTGCTTACTGGTTAACCATTTGCCCTTTTGGACTTAGTCTCTGGAGATTATTTTCGACTTTTTGGTTAATGATTTCACACTTTTTACTTACTTTTGCGATTTTTGGTTAATGATTTCACACTTTTTACTTACTTTTGCGATTTTTGGTTAATGATTACTCTGCTTACTGGTTAACCATTTGCCCTTTCGGACTTAGTCTCTGGAGATTATTTTCGACTTTTTGGTTAATGATTTCACACTTTTTACTTACTTTTGCGATTTTTGGTTAATGATTTCACACTTTTTACTTACTTTTGCGATTTTTGGTTAATGATTACTCTGCTTACTGGTTAACCATTTGCCCTTTCGGACTTGGTCTCTGGACATTATTTTCGAGTTTTTGGTTAATGATTTCACACTTTTTACTTACTTTTGCGATTTTTGGTTAATGATTACTCTGCTTACTGGTTAACCATTTGCCCTTTCGGACTTAGTCTCTGGAGATTATTTTCGAGTTTTTGGTTAATGATTTCACACTTTTTACTTACTTTTGCGATTTTTGGTTAATGATTACTCTGCTTACTGGTTAACCATTTGCCCTTTCGGACTTAGTCTCTGCACATTATTTTCGAGTTTTTGGTTAATGATTTCACACTTTTAACATATTTTTGCGCTTTTTGGTTAATGATTACTCTGCTTACTGGTTAACCATTTGCCCTTTTGGACTTAGTCTCTGGACATTATTTTCGAGTTTTTGGTTAATGATTTCACACTTTTTACTTACTTTTGCGATTTTTGGTTAATGATTTCACACTTTTTACTTACTTTTGCGATTTTTGGTTAATGATTACTCTGCTTACTGGTTAACCATTTGCCCTTTCGGACTTAGTCTCTGGAGATTATTTTCGAGTTTTTGGTTAATGATTTCACACTTTTTACTTACTTTTGCGATTTTTGGTTAATGATTTCACACTTTTTACTTACTTTTGCGATTTTTGGTTAATGATGACTCTGCTTACTGGTTAACCATTTGCCCTTTCGGACTTAGTCTCTGCACATTATTTTCGAGTTTTTGGTTAATGATTTCACACTTTTTACTTACTTTTGCGATTTTTGGTTAATGATTTCATACTTTTTACTTACTTTTGCGATTTTTGGTTAATGATTACTCTGCTTACTGGTTAACCATTTGCCCTTTCGGACTTGGTCTCTGGACATTATTTTCGAGTTTTTGGTTAATGATTTCACACTTTTAACATAATTTTGCGCTTTTTGGTTAATGATTACTCTGCTTGCTTGTTACTGATTTCCCCTTTCGGACTTGATCTCTGGCCGTTCTTTTCGACCTTTTTGGATAAGGTTTCCACACTCTGAAATTATTTTGGGCTCACTGATTAGGCGAGATCAAGGGGGCATGCCTGGGCACTTTGGGCTCAGTTTGGGAAGGCGGCGTCCGTGTGCTCCTCCGCCCTTCCCGCACTTGCGGCTAGGTTTGCCAAACTGCGCTGACCCGCAGCCCTGCCTTTTTGCCCACGGCACGGAACGACTCAAGTCTGGCTCCGTTCCAGGCCGTTGCCTCCGGCTGCCCGCCGTCCGGCCGGCCTGGGACGTACCCCGGCTGACGGCGCCGGAGGCCCTCTAGCAGCCACCGGTGCCGCGGGCCAATGGGTCCGGGCGTTCCGGAGCTATCGGTGGGGAAGTGCTCTCCCCTTTTCCTGACGCCGTTCGCCCGAGCAGAGGTGCAGCCTGACGGGACTGCTGTCGCCTTCCGCGGCGCACCGGCCCCTTTCACCTGCCGTCGACCGCGCGGAGCT
>NW_027140099.1:290000-302500 GCF_036365525.1 Heterodontus francisci
CTGGTCAACTCGCATCGGTTTTCCGTCCCCATCACTGTAAGGAGCAACCGCGACCAGCGTAGCCAAACAGGTCGACCAAAGCTTTCGGCGCTCGCACGGAGAGGTGATGCCAGCCGGCGTGCGTCGCCTAACTTGGACAAAATTCTGGGCACGCACTTTTCGTTTGAGACTAGGACATACATGTAGTGCAACCCAAGGAAACCAGGCGACGCCGCCACAATCTGCGCCTGACAGACAAAGATAACCGTTCACAAGGAGCCTTGTTATTTCGCACCAAGTCTTTTGCGGGCATATCTTTCTTTGACATGTATATCTGTATGAAGGTCGGCTTTGCTCTGCCATCGCAGCCTCCCTTCTTTGCTTTTCTCACTGTACCAACAGACATGTCATAGACTTTGGTTTTTTTTTCATTAATTCTTTTCCTGTGGGTGTGGTGTGCCTCCGCACCCCCCAATCTGTTCCAAGGCCTTGTTTTCTCTCGCTCGCCAAAACACTTTGTCTGTTTTCACAGCCAGTCTACCGGCCTAGACCCAACTGTGCGATATTTCAGAGCCGGCAACAGAGCATGGAAAGTCCGCCAGATTTACCCTTAAATGCTCATAAATGACTTCCAGGCACTCTTCGGAAGGTCTTTTATTTCAAAAGAAGGTCCTTCCTTGAGGGAGCACTTCTTCGGCCACTTTGCAAGTGCAACCGCTGCCAGCAAAAGTTCTGAAAATCGAGTTCCCGAAAATCTCCGGGTACCCCGCCAACCCCCAGCCACCCGAATCGCAAGTGTCAATTCGGCGGGTTGCCTGCCGGTAGTCCTTCCGAAAATGAGGCGCCAAATCGCCGCAACGGCCATTTTTCATTTCGGCATCGGGACTTCCGACGGCAACTGATTAACTAGCCCGGGGACTAGAGCGGCAGCAAATGCAACGTGCCCTCTTGGCGGGAGCAACTTGACCGCCCCCGTGGGGAAAGGTCAACTCGGGGCCCGGGAAAGTCGCCGAGTCCGACCCCATACACTTCCATGAGTTGGGGGTTTTGGCCTTCCCGGCCCAAGGCTCGCCTTATTTCGGCCTGCACTTTCGGAAAAGGGTGCATTCCTTTTGGTTAATGATTTCACCAGCCCGGGTCTTAGCCTCTGCCCCGACGGCTAAGTCTTTTGGTTAATGATTTCCTGCGGCTGGGACTACCCTTTCCCCCGCCCTGCAGGCACCCGGGTCGGGAGGCCGTCGGGGGCACTTTCCGGGGCAAATCCGGACCCTTACGCAAGGGAGAGTGCGCCCCCCGCCTCGGCCGGGGGTCAGGCTGCCGCCTATTAAGCCCGACAGAAAACCCGAAAAATGGACGAAAATGGGAAAAAATCCCCATCCGAAAAAGGCTTAAAAGTCGGTTGGGCGGCAGCTAGGGTCGGTCTCTGCAGACCTGGAGGCTCGGGTGGACTCTTGGAATAAACGTCCAAGTCCCGACTTGCCACCTCCTACTACTGTGCAGATACCCCGCCAACCCCCAGCCACCCGAATGACAAGCGTCCGATCAGCGGGACGAATTTGACAACTCTGGCCGGACCTCTGGAACTCCATCCCGGGTAACCGGGGCAAATTTTTCCGCTTGATCGCCCTTCCACTGGTTAACCATTTGCCCTTTCGGACTTAGTCTCTGGACATTATTCGACGGATTTTCTGGTTAACCATTTGCCCTTTCGGACTTAGTCTCTGGGCATTATTTTCGACTTTTTGGTTAATGATTTCATACTTTTTACTTACTTTTGCCCTTTTTGGTTAATGATTACTCTGCTTACTGGTTAACCATTTGCCCTTTCGGACTTAGTCTCTGGACATTATTTTCGAGTTTTTGGTTAATGATTTCACACTTTTAACATATTTTTGCGCTTTTTGGTTAATGATTACTCTGCTTACTGGTTAACCATTTGCCCTTTCGGACTTAGTCTCTGGACATTATTTTCGACTTTTTGGTTAATGATTTCACACTTTTTACTTACTTTTGCGATTTTTGGTTAATGATTTCACACTTTTAACATATTTTTGCGCTTTTTGGTTAATGATTACTCTGCTTACTGGTTAACCATTTGCCCTTTCGGACTTAGTCTCTGGAGATTATTTTCGACTTTTTGGTTAATGATTTCACACTTTTAACTTAATTTTGTGCTTTTTGGTTAATGATTTCATACTTTTTACTTACTTTTGCCCTTTTTGGTTAATGATTACTCTGCTTACTGGTTAACCATTTGCCCTTTCGGACTTAGTCTCTGCACATTATTTTCGAGTTTTTGGTTAATGATTTCACACTTTTAACATATTTTTGCGATTTTTGGTTAATGATTACTCTGCTTACTGGTTAACCATTTGCCCTTTCGGACTTAGTCTCTGGAGATTATTTTCGACTTTTTGGTTAATGATTTCACACTTTTAACTTAATTTTGTGCTTTTTGGTTAATGATTTCACACTTTTTACTTACTTTTGCGATTTTTGGTTAATGATTACTCTGCTTACTGGTTAACCATTTGCCCTTTCGAACTTAGTCTCTGGACATTATTTTCGAGTTTTTGGTTAATGATTTCACACTTTTAACATATTTTTGCGCTTTTTGGTTAATGATTACTCTGCTTACTGGTTAATTATTTGCCCTTTCGGACTTAGTCTCTGGAGATTATTTTCGACTTTTTGGTTAATGATTTCACACTTTTAACATATTTTTGCGCTTTTTGGTTACTGATTTCATACTTTTTACTTACTTTTGCGCCTTTTGGTTAATGATTACTCTGCTTACTGGTTAACCATTTGCCCTTTCGGACTTAGTCTCTGGAGATTATTTTCGAGTTTTTGGTTAATGATTTCACACTTTTTACTTACTTTTGCGATTTTTGGTTAATGATTACTCTGCTTACTGGTTAACCATTTGCCCTTTTGGACTTAGTCTCTGGAGATTATTTTCGACTTTTTGGTTAATGATTTCACACTTTTTACTTACTTTTGCGATTTTTGGTTAATGATTTCACACTTTTTACTTACTTTTGCGATTTTTGGTTAATGATTACTCTGCTTACTGGTTAACCATTTGCCCTTTCGGACTTAGTCTCTGGAGATTATTTTCGACTTTTTGGTTAATGATTTCACACTTTTTACTTACTTTTGCGATTTTTGGTTAATGATTTCACACTTTTTACTTACTTTTGCGATTTTTGGTTAATGATTACTCTGCTTACTGGTTAACCATTTGCCCTTTCGGACTTGGTCTCTGGACATTATTTTCGAGTTTTTGGTTAATGATTTCACACTTTTTACTTACTTTTGCGATTTTTGGTTAATGATTACTCTGCTTACTGGTTAACCATTTGCCCTTTCGGACTTAGTCTCTGGAGATTATTTTCGAGTTTTTGGTTAATGATTTCACACTTTTTACTTACTTTTGCGATTTTTGGTTAATGATTACTCTGCTTACTGGTTAACCATTTGCCCTTTCGGACTTAGTCTCTGGACATTATTTTCGAGTTTTTGGTTAATGATTTCACACTTTTAACATATTTTTGCGCTTTTTGGTTAATGATTACTCTGCTTACTGGTTAACCATTTGCCCTTTCGGACTTAGTCTCTGGAGATTATTTTCGAGTTTTTGGTTAATGATTTCACACTTTTTACTTACTTTTGCGCTTTTTGGTTACTGATTTCACACTTTTTACATATTTTTGCGCTTTTTGGTTAATGATTACTCTGCTTACTGGTTAATTATTTGCCCTTTCGGACTTAGTCTCTGCACATTATTTTCGAGTTTTTGGTTAATGATTTCACACTTTTAACATATTTTTGCGCTTTTTGGTTAATGATTACTCTGCTTACTGGTTAACCATTTGCCCTTTCGGACTTAGTCTCTGGAGATTATTTTCGAGTTTTTGGTTAATGATTTCACACTTTTTACTTACTTTTGCGCTTTTTGGTTACTGATTTCACACTTTTTACATATTTTTGCGCTTTTTGGTTAATGATTACTCTGCTTACTGGTTAATTATTTGCCCTTTCGGACTTAGTCTCTGCACATTATTTTCGAGTTTTTGGTTAATGATTTCACACTTTTAACATATTTTTGCGCTTTTTGGTTAATGATTACTCTGCTTACTGGTTAACCATTTGCCCTTTCGGACTTAGTCTCTGGAGATTATTTTCGACTTTTTGGTTAATGATTTCACACTTTTAACTTAATTTTGTGCTTTTTGGTTAATGATTTCACACTTTTTACTTACTTTTGCGATTTTTGGTTAATGATTACTCTGCTTACTGGTTAACCATTTGCCCTTTCGAACTTAGTCTCTGGACATTATTTTCGAGTTTTTGGTTAATGATTTCACACTTTTAACATATTTTTGCGCTTTTTGGTTAATGATTACTCTGCTTACTGGTTAATTATTTGCCCTTTCGGACTTAGTCTCTGCACATTATTTTCGAGTTTTTGGTTAATGATTTCACACTTTTAACATATTTTTGCGCTTTTTGGTTACTGATTTCATACTTTTTACTTACTTTTGCGCCTTTTGGTTAATGATTACTCTGCTTACTGGTTAACCATTTGCCCTTTCGGACTTAGTCTCTGGACATTATTTTCGAGTTTTTGGTTAATGATTTCACACTTTTTACTTACTTTTGCGATTTTTGGTTAATGATTACTCTGCTTACTGGTTAACCATTTGCCCTTTCGGACTTAGTCTCTGGACATTATTTTCGGGTTTTTGGTTAATGATTTCACACTTTTTACTTACTTTTGCGATTTTTGGTTAATGATTACTCTGCTTACTGGTTAACCATTTGCCCTTTCGGACTTAGTCTCTGGACATTGTTTTCGACATTTTGGTTAATGATTTCACATTTTAACTTAATTTTGTGCTTTTTGGTTAATGATTTCATACTTTTTACTTACTTTTGCGATTTTTGGTTAATGATTTCATACTTTTTACTTACTTTTGCGATTTTTGGTTAATGATTTCATACTTTTTACTTACTTTTGCCCTTTTTGGTTAATGATTTCATACTTTTTACTTACTTTTGCGATTTTTGGTTCATGATTACTCTGCTTACTGGTTAACCATTTGCCCTTTCGGACTTGGTCTCTGGACATTATTTTCGACTTTTTGGTTAATGATTTCACACTTTTAACTTAATTTTGTGCTTTTTGGTTAATGATTTCATACTTTTTACTTACTTTTGCCCTTTTTGGTTAATGATTACTCTGCTTACTGGTTAACCATTTGCCCTTTCGGACTTAGTCTCTGCACATTATTTTCGAGTTTTTGGTTAATGATTTCACACTTTTAACATATTTTTGCGATTTTTGGTTAATGATTACTCTGCTTACTGGTTAACCATTTGCCCTTTCGGACTTAGTCTCTGGAGATTATTTTCGACTTTTTGGTTAATGATTTCACACTTTTAACTTAATTTTGTGCTTTTTGGTTAATGATTTCACACTTTTTACTTACTTTTGCGATTTTTGGTTAATGATTACTCTGCTTACTGGTTAACCATTTGCCCTTTCGAACTTAGTCTCTGGACATTATTTTCGAGTTTTTGGTTAATGATTTCACACTTTTAACATATTTTTGCGCTTTTTGGTTAATGATTACTCTGCTTACTGGTTAATTATTTGCCCTTTCGGACTTAGTCTCTGCACATTATTTTCGAGTTTTTGGTTAATGATTTCACACTTTTAACATATTTTTGCGCTTTTTGGTTACTGATTTCATACTTTTTACTTACTTTTGCGCCTTTTGGTTAATGATTACTCTGCTTACTGGTTAACCATTTGCCCTTTCGGACTTAGTCTCTGGACATTATTTTCGAGTTTTTGGTTAATGATTTCACACTTTTTACTTACTTTTGCGATTTTTGGTTAATGATTACTCTGCTTACTGGTTAACCATTTGCCCTTTCGGACTTAGTCTCTGGACATTATTTTCGGGTTTTTGGTTAATGATTTCACACTTTTTACTTACTTTTGCGATTTTTGGTTAATGATTACTCTGCTTACTGGTTAACCATTTGCCCTTTCGGACTTAGTCTCTGGACATTGTTTTCGACATTTTGGTTAATGATTTCACACTTTTAACTTAATTTTGTGCTTTTTGGTTAATGATTTCATACTTTTTACTTACTTTTGCGATTTTTGGTTAATGATTTCATACTTTTTACTTACTTTTGCGATTTTTGGTTAATGATTTCATACTTTTTACTTACTTTTGCCCTTTTTGGTTAATGATTTCATACTTTTTACTTACTTTTGCGATTTTTGGTTCATGATTACTCTGCTTACTGGTTAACCATTTGCCCTTTCGGACTTGGTCTCTGGACATTATTTTCGACTTTTTGGTTAATGATTTCACACTTTTAACTTAATTTTGTGCTTTTTGGTTAATGATTTCATACTTTTTACTTACTTTTGCCCTTTTTGGTTAATGATTACTCTGCTTACTGGTTAACCATTTGCCCTTTCGGACTTAGTCTCTGCACATTATTTTCGAGTTTTTGGTTAATGATTTCACACTTTTAACATATTTTTGCGATTTTTGGTTAATGATTACTCTGCTTACTGGTTAACCATTTGCCCTTTCGGACTTAGTCTCTGGAGATTATTTTCGACTTTTTGGTTAATGATTTCACACTTTTAACTTAATTTTGTGCTTTTTGGTTAATGATTTCACACTTTTTACTTACTTTTGCGATTTTTGGTTAATGATTACTCTGCTTACTGGTTAACCATTTGCCCTTTCGAACTTAGTCTCTGGACATTATTTTCGAGTTTTTGGTTAATGATTTCACACTTTTAACATATTTTTGCGCTTTTTGGTTAATGATTACTCTGCTTACTGGTTAATTATTTGCCCTTTCGGACTTAGTCTCTGCACATTATTTTCGAGTTTTTGGTTAATGATTTCACACTTTTAACATATTTTTGCGCTTTTTGGTTACTGATTTCATACTTTTTACTTACTTTTGCGCCTTTTGGTTAATGATTACTCTGCTTACTGGTTAACCATTTGCCCTTTCGGACTTAGTCTCTGGACATTATTTTCGAGTTTTTGGTTAATGATTTCACACTTTTTACTTACTTTTGCGATTTTTGGTTAATGATTACTCTGCTTACTGGTTAACCATTTGCCCTTTCGGACTTAGTCTCTGGACATTATTTTCGGGTTTTTGGTTAATGATTTCACACTTTTTACTTACTTTTGCGATTTTTGGTTAATGATTACTCTGCTTACTGGTTAACCATTTGCCCTTTCGGACTTAGTCTCTGGACATTGTTTTCGACATTTTGGTTAATGATTTCACACTTTTAACTTAATTTTGTGCTTTTTGGTTAATGATTTCATACTTTTTACTTACTTTTGCGATTTTTGGTTAATGATTTCATACTTTTTACTTACTTTTGCGATTTTTGGTTAATGATTTCATACTTTTTACTTACTTTTGCCCTTTTTGGTTAATGATTTCATACTTTTTACTTACTTTTGCGATTTTTGGTTCATGATTACTCTGCTTACTGGTTAACCATTTGCCCTTTCGGACTTGGTCTCTGGACATTATTTTCGACTTTTTGGTTAATGATTTCACACTTTTAACTTAATTTTGTGCTTTTTGGTTAATGATTTCATACTTTTTACTTACTTTTGCCCTTTTTGGTTAATGATTACTCTGCTTACTGGTTAACCATTTGCCCTTTCGGACTTAGTCTCTGCACATTATTTTCGAGTTTTTGGTTAATGATTTCACACTTTTAACATATTTTTGCGATTTTTGGTTAATGATTACTCTGCTTACTGGTTAACCATTTGCCCTTTCGGACTTAGTCTCTGGAGATTATTTTCGACTTTTTGGTTAATGATTTCACACTTTTAACTTAATTTTGTGCTTTTTGGTTAATGATTTCACACTTTTTACTTACTTTTGCGATTTTTGGTTAATGATTACTCTGCTTACTGGTTAACCATTTGCCCTTTCGAACTTAGTCTCTGGACATTATTTTCGAGTTTTTGGTTAATGATTTCACACTTTTAACATATTTTTGCGCTTTTTGGTTAATGATTACTCTGCTTACTGGTTAATTATTTGCCCTTTCGGACTTAGTCTCTGCACATTATTTTCGAGTTTTTGGTTAATGATTTCACACTTTTAACATATTTTTGCGCTTTTTGGTTACTGATTTCATACTTTTTACTTACTTTTGCGCCTTTTGGTTAATGATTACTCTGCTTACTGGTTAACCATTTGCCCTTTCGGACTTAGTCTCTGGACATTATTTTCGAGTTTTTGGTTAATGATTTCACACTTTTTACTTACTTTTGCGATTTTTGGTTAATGATTACTCTGCTTACTGGTTAACCATTTGCCCTTTCGGACTTAGTCTCTGGACATTATTTTCGGGTTTTTGGTTAATGATTTCACACTTTTTACTTACTTTTGCGATTTTTGGTTAATGATTACTCTGCTTACTGGTTAACCATTTGCCCTTTCGGACTTAGTCTCTGGACATTGTTTTCGACATTTTGGTTAATGATTTCACACTTTTAACTTAATTTTGTGCTTTTTGGTTAATGATTTCATACTTTTTACTTACTTTTGCGATTTTTGGTTAATGATTTCATACTTTTTACTTACTTTTGCGATTTTTGGTTAATGATTTCATACTTTTTACTTACTTTTGCCCTTTTTGGTTAATGATTTCATACTTTTTACTTACTTTTGCGATTTTTGGTTCATGATTACTCTGCTTACTGGTTAACCATTTGCCCTTTCGGACTTGGTCTCTGGACATTATTTTCGACTTTTTGGTTAATGATTTCACACTTTTAACTTAATTTTGTGCTTTTTGGTTAATGATTTCATACTTTTTACTTACTTTTGCCCTTTTTGGTTAATGATTACTCTGCTTACTGGTTAACCATTTGCCCTTTCGGACTTAGTCTCTGCACATTATTTTCGAGTTTTTGGTTAATGATTTCACACTTTTAACATATTTTTGCGATTTTTGGTTAATGATTACTCTGCTTACTGGTTAACCATTTGCCCTTTCGGACTTAGTCTCTGGAGATTATTTTCGACTTTTTGGTTAATGATTTCACACTTTTAACTTAATTTTGTGCTTTTTGGTTAATGATTTCACACTTTTTACTTACTTTTGCGATTTTTGGTTAATGATTACTCTGCTTACTGGTTAACCATTTGCCCTTTCGAACTTAGTCTCTGGACATTATTTTCGAGTTTTTGGTTAATGATTTCACACTTTTAACATATTTTTGCGCTTTTTGGTTAATGATTACTCTGCTTACTGGTTAATTATTTGCCCTTTCGGACTTAGTCTCTGCACATTATTTTCGAGTTTTTGGTTAATGATTTCACACTTTTAACATATTTTTGCGCTTTTTGGTTACTGATTTCATACTTTTTACTTACTTTTGCGCCTTTTGGTTAATGATTACTCTGCTTACTGGTTAACCATTTGCCCTTTCGGACTTAGTCTCTGGACATTATTTTCGAGTTTTTGGTTAATGATTTCACACTTTTTACTTACTTTTGCGATTTTTGGTTAATGATTACTCTGCTTACTGGTTAACCATTTGCCCTTTCGGACTTAGTCTCTGGACATTATTTTCGGGTTTTTGGTTAATGATTTCACACTTTTTACTTACTTTTGCGATTTTTGGTTAATGATTACTCTGCTTACTGGTTAACCATTTGCCCTTTCGGACTTAGTCTCTGGACATTGTTTTCGACATTTTGGTTAATGATTTCACACTTTTAACTTAATTTTGTGCTTTTTGGTTAATGATTTCATACTTTTTACTTACTTTTGCGATTTTTGGTTAATGATTTCATACTTTTTACTTACTTTTGCGATTTTTGGTTAATGATTTCATACTTTTTACTTACTTTTGCCCTTTTTGGTTAATGATTTCATACTTTTTACTTACTTTTGCGATTTTTGGTTCATGATTACTCTGCTTACTGGTTAACCATTTGCCCTTTCGGACTTGGTCTCTGGACATTATTTTCGACTTTTTGGTTAATGATTTCACACTTTTAACTTAATTTTGTGCTTTTTGGTTAATGATTTCATACTTTTTACTTACTTTTGCCCTTTTTGGTTAATGATTACTCTGCTTACTGGTTAACCATTTGCCCTTTCGGACTTAGTCTCTGCACATTATTTTCGAGTTTTTGGTTAATGATTTCACACTTTTAACATATTTTTGCGATTTTTGGTTAATGATTACTCTGCTTACTGGTTAACCATTTGCCCTTTCGGACTTAGTCTCTGGAGATTATTTTCGACTTTTTGGTTAATGATTTCACACTTTTAACATATTTTTGCGCTTTTTGGTTACTGATTTCATACTTTTTACTTACTTTTGCGCCTTTTGGTTAATGATTACTCTGCTTACTGGTTAACCATTTGCCCTTTCGGACTTAGTCTCTGGAGATTATTTTCGAGTTTTTGGTTAATGATTTCACACTTTTTACTTACTTTTGCGATTTTTGGTTAATGATTACTCTGCTTACTGGTTAACCATTTGCCCTTTTGGACTTAGTCTCTGGAGATTATTTTCGACTTTTTGGTTAATGATTTCACACTTTTTACTTACTTTTGCGATTTTTGGTTAATGATTTCACACTTTTTACTTACTTTTGCGATTTTTGGTTAATGATTACTCTGCTTACTGGTTAACCATTTGCCCTTTCGGACTTAGTCTCTGGAGATTATTTTCGACTTTTTGGTTAATGATTTCACACTTTTTACTTACTTTTGCGATTTTTGGTTAATGATTTCACACTTTTTACTTACTTTTGCGATTTTTGGTTAATGATTACTCTGCTTACTGGTTAACCATTTGCCCTTTCGGACTTGGTCTCTGGACATTATTTTCGAGTTTTTGGTTAATGATTTCACACTTTTTACTTACTTTTGCGATTTTTGGTTAATGATTACTCTGCTTACTGGTTAACCATTTGCCCTTTCGGACTTAGTCTCTGGAGATTATTTTCGAGTTTTTGGTTAATGATTTCACACTTTTTACTTACTTTTGCGATTTTTGGTTAATGATTACTCTGCTTACTGGTTAACCATTTGCCCTTTCGGACTTAGTCTCTGCACATTATTTTCGAGTTTTTGGTTAATGATTTCACACTTTTAACATATTTTTGCGCTTTTTGGTTAATGATTACTCTGCTTACTGGTTAACCATTTGCCCTTTTGGACTTAGTCTCTGGACATTATTTTCGAGTTTTTGGTTAATGATTTCACACTTTTTACTTACTTTTGCGATTTTTGGTTAATGATTTCACACTTTTTACTTACTTTTGCGATTTTTGGTTAATGATTACTCTGCTTACTGGTTAACCATTTGCCCTTTCGGACTTAGTCTCTGGAGATTATTTTCGAGTTTTTGGTTAATGATTTCACACTTTTTACTTACTTTTGCGATTTTTGGTTAATGATTTCACACTTTTTACTTACTTTTGCGATTTTTGGTTAATGATGACTCTGCTTACTGGTTAACCATTTGCCCTTTCGGACTTAGTCTCTGCACATTATTTTCGAGTTTTTGGTTAATGATTTCACACTTTTTACTTACTTTTGCGATTTTTGGTTAATGATTTCATACTTTTTACTTACTTTTGCGATTTTTGGTTAATGATTACTCTGCTTACTGGTTAACCATTTGCCCTTTCGGACTTGGTCTCTGGACATTATTTTCGAGTTTTTGGTTAATGATTTCACACTTTTAACATAATTTTGCGCTTTTTGGTTAATGATTACTCTGCTTGCTTGTTACTGATTTCCCCTTTCGGACTTGATCTCTGGCCGTTCTTTTCGACCTTTTTGGATAAGGTTTCCACACTCTGAAATTATTTTGGGCTCACTGATTAGGCGAGATCAAGGGGGCATGCCTGGGCACTTTGGGCTCAGTTTGGGAAGGCGGCGTCCGTGTGCTCCTCCGCCCTTCCCGCACTTGCGGCTAGGTTTGCCAAACTGCGCTGACCCGCAGCCCTGCCTTTTTGCCCACGGCACGGAACGACTCAAGTCTGGCTCCGTTCCAGGCCGTTGCCTCCGGCTGCCCGCCGTCCGGCCGGCCTGGGACGTACCCCGGCTGACGGCGCCGGAGGCCCTCTAGCAGCCACCGGTGCCGCGGGCCAATGGGTCCGGGCGTTCCGGAGCTATCGGTGGGGAAGTGCTCTCCCCTTTTCCTGACGCCGTTCGCCCGAGCAGAGGTGCAGCCTGACGGGACTGCTGTCGCCTTCCGCGGCGCACCGGCCCCTTTCACCTGCCGTCGACCGCGCGGAGCTCGGACCTCCCTCCCCGAAGTTATGGCCCCGGCGCCGGAGGGTGCCCGGGGCCGGGCATTCAGCGGGGTGAGTCTTCACCTTCCCGGTCAGCCTGCGGGGTCGGTGCGCCGGCACTCGACGCCGGAGGGTCCCCTCTTTCCGTAGAGCCCCGCCCGGTGCCGATC
>NW_027140099.1:315000-322500 GCF_036365525.1 Heterodontus francisci
TGAGACTAGGACATACATGTAGTGCAACCCAAGGAAACCAGGCGACGCCGCCACAATCTGCGCCTGACAGACAAAGATAACCGTTCACAAGGAGCCTTGTTATTTCGCACCAAGTCTTTTGCGGGCATAGTTTCTTTCTTTGACATGTATATCTGTATGAAGGTCGGCTTTGCTCTGCCATCGCAGCCTCCCTTCTTTGCTTTTCTCACTGTACCAACAGACATGTCATAGACTTTGGTTTTTTTTTCATTAATTCTTTTCCTGTGGGTGTGGTGTGCCTCCGCACCCCCCAATCTGTTCCAAGGCCTTGTTTTCTCTCGCTCGCCAAAACACTTTGTCTGTTTTCACAGCCAGTCTACCGGCCTAGACCCAACTGTGCGATATTTCAGAGCCGGCAACAGAGCATGGAAAGTCCGCCAGATTTACCCTTAAATGCTCATAAATGACTTCCAGGCACTCTTCGGAAGGTCTTTTATTTCAAAAGAAGGTCCTTCCTTGAGGGAGCACTTCTTCGGCCACTTTGCAAGTGCAACCGCTGCCAGCAAAAGTTCTGAAAATCGAGTTCCCGAAAATCTCCGGGTACCCCGCCAACCCCCAGCCACCCGAATCGCAAGTGTCAATTCGGCGGGTTGCCTGCCGGTAGTCCTTCCGAAAATGAGGCGCCAAATCGCCGCAACGGCCATTTTTCATTTCGGCATCGGGACTTCCGACGGCAACTGATTAACTAGCCCGGGGACTAGAGCGGCAGCAAATGCAACGTGCCCTCTTGGCGGGAGCAACTTGACCGCCCCCGTGGGGAAAGGTCAACTCGGGGCCCGGGAAAGTCGCCGAGTCCGACCCCATACACTTCCATGAGTTGGGGGTTTTGGCCTTCCCGGCCCAAGGCTCGCCTTATTTCGGCCTGCACTTTCGGAAAAGGGTGCATTCCTTTTGGTTAATGATTTCACCAGCCCGGGTCTTAGCCTCTGCCCCGACGGCTAAGTCTTTTGGTTAATGATTTCCTGCGGCTGGGACTACCCTTTCCCCCGCCCTGCAGGCACCCGGGTCGGGAGGCCGTCGGGGGCACTTTCCGGGGCAAATCCGGACCCTTACGCAAGGGAGAGTGCGCCCCCCGCCTCGGCCGGGGGTCAGGCTGCCGCCTATTAAGCCCGACAGAAAACCCGAAAAATGGACGAAAATGGGAAAAAATCCCCATCCGAAAAAGGCTTAAAAGTCGGTTGGGCGGCAGCTAGGGTCGGTCTCTGCAGACCTGGAGGCTCGGGTGGACTCTTGGAATAAACGTCCAAGTCCCGACTTGCCACCTCCTACTACTGTGCAGATACCCCGCCAACCCCCAGCCACCCGAATGACAAGCGTCCGATCAGCGGGACGAATTTGACAACTCTGGCCGGACCTCTGGAACTCCATCCCGGGTAACCGGGGCAAATTTTTCCGCTTGATCGCCCTTCCACTGGTTAACCATTTGCCCTTTCGGACTTAGTCTCTGGACATTATTCGACGGATTTTCTGGTTAACCATTTGCCCTTTCGGACTTAGTCTCTGGGCATTATTTTCGACTTTTTGGTTAATGATTTCATACTTTTTACTTACTTTTGCCCTTTTTGGTTAATGATTACTCTGCTTACTGGTTAACCATTTGCCCTTTCGGACTTAGTCTCTGGACATTATTTTCGAGTTTTTGGTTAATGATTTCACACTTTTAACATATTTTTGCGCTTTTTGGTTAATGATTACTCTGCTTACTGGTTAACCATTTGCCCTTTCGGACTTAGTCTCTGGACATTATTTTCGACTTTTTGGTTAATGATTTCACACTTTTTACTTACTTTTGCGATTTTTGGTTAATGATTTCACACTTTTAACATATTTTTGCGCTTTTTGGTTAATGATTACTCTGCTTACTGGTTAACCATTTGCCCTTTCGGACTTAGTCTCTGGAGATTATTTTCGACTTTTTGGTTAATGATTTCACACTTTTAACTTAATTTTGTGCTTTTTGGTTAATGATTTCACACTTTTTACTTACTTTTGCGATTTTTGGTTAATGATTACTCTGCTTACTGGTTAACCATTTGCCCTTTCGGACTTAGTCTCTGGACATTATTTTCGAGTTTTTGGTTAATGATTTCACACTTTTAACATATTTTTGCGCTTTTTGGTTAATGATTACTCTGCTTACTGGTTAACCATTTGCCCTTTCGGACTTAGTCTCTGGAGATTATTTTCGACTTTTTGGTTAATGATTTCACACTTTTTACTTACTTTTGCGCTTTTTGGTTACTGATTTCACACTTTTTACATATTTTTGCGCTTTTTGGTTAATGATTACTCTGCTTACTGGTTAATTATTTGCCCTTTCGGACTTAGTCTCTGCACATTATTTTCGAGTTTTTGGTTAATGATTTCACACTTTTAACATATTTTTGCGCTTTTTGGTTAATGATTACTCTGCTTACTGGTTAACCATTTGCCCTTTCGGACTTAGTCTCTGGAGATTATTTTCGAGTTTTTGGTTAATGATTTCACACTTTTTACTTACTTTTGCGCTTTTTGGTTACTGATTTCACACTTTTTACATATTTTTGCGCTTTTTGGTTAATGATTACTCTGCTTACTGGTTAATTATTTGCCCTTTCGGACTTAGTCTCTGCACATTATTTTCGAGTTTTTGGTTAATGATTTCACACTTTTAACATATTTTTGCGCTTTTTGGTTAATGATTACTCTGCTTACTGGTTAACCATTTGCCCTTTCGGACTTAGTCTCTGGAGATTATTTTCGACTTTTTGGTTAATGATTTCACACTTTTAACTTAATTTTGTGCTTTTTGGTTAATGATTTCACACTTTTTACTTACTTTTGCGATTTTTGGTTAATGATTACTCTGCTTACTGGTTAACCATTTGCCCTTTCGAACTTAGTCTCTGGACATTATTTTCGAGTTTTTGGTTAATGATTTCACACTTTTAACATATTTTTGCGCTTTTTGGTTAATGATTACTCTGCTTACTGGTTAATTATTTGCCCTTTCGGACTTAGTCTCTGCACATTATTTTCGAGTTTTTGGTTAATGATTTCACACTTTTAACATATTTTTGCGCTTTTTGGTTACTGATTTCATACTTTTTACTTACTTTTGCGCCTTTTGGTTAATGATTACTCTGCTTACTGGTTAACCATTTGCCCTTTCGGACTTAGTCTCTGGACATTATTTTCGAGTTTTTGGTTAATGATTTCACACTTTTTACTTACTTTTGCGATTTTTGGTTAATGATTACTCTGCTTACTGGTTAACCATTTGCCCTTTCGGACTTAGTCTCTGGACATTATTTTCGGGTTTTTGGTTAATGATTTCACACTTTTTACTTACTTTTGCGATTTTTGGTTAATGATTACTCTGCTTACTGGTTAACCATTTGCCCTTTCGGACTTAGTCTCTGGACATTGTTTTCGACATTTTGGTTAATGATTTCACACTTTTAACTTAATTTTGTGCTTTTTGGTTAATGATTTCATACTTTTTACTTACTTTTGCGATTTTTGGTTAATGATTTCATACTTTTTACTTACTTTTGCGATTTTTGGTTAATGATTTCATACTTTTTACTTACTTTTGCCCTTTTTGGTTAATGATTTCATACTTTTTACTTACTTTTGCGATTTTTGGTTCATGATTACTCTGCTTACTGGTTAACCATTTGCCCTTTCGGACTTGGTCTCTGGACATTATTTTCGACTTTTTGGTTAATGATTTCACACTTTTAACTTAATTTTGTGCTTTTTGGTTAATGATTTCATACTTTTTACTTACTTTTGCCCTTTTTGGTTAATGATTACTCTGCTTACTGGTTAACCATTTGCCCTTTCGGACTTAGTCTCTGCACATTATTTTCGAGTTTTTGGTTAATGATTTCACACTTTTAACATATTTTTGCGATTTTTGGTTAATGATTACTCTGCTTACTGGTTAACCATTTGCCCTTTCGGACTTAGTCTCTGGAGATTATTTTCGACTTTTTGGTTAATGATTTCACACTTTTAACTTAATTTTGTGCTTTTTGGTTAATGATTTCACACTTTTTACTTACTTTTGCGATTTTTGGTTAATGATTACTCTGCTTACTGGTTAACCATTTGCCCTTTCGAACTTAGTCTCTGGACATTATTTTCGAGTTTTTGGTTAATGATTTCACACTTTTAACATATTTTTGCGCTTTTTGGTTAATGATTACTCTGCTTACTGGTTAATTATTTGCCCTTTCGGACTTAGTCTCTGCACATTATTTTCGAGTTTTTGGTTAATGATTTCACACTTTTAACATATTTTTGCGCTTTTTGGTTACTGATTTCATACTTTTTACTTACTTTTGCGCCTTTTGGTTAATGATTACTCTGCTTACTGGTTAACCATTTGCCCTTTCGGACTTAGTCTCTGGACATTATTTTCGAGTTTTTGGTTAATGATTTCACACTTTTTACTTACTTTTGCGATTTTTGGTTAATGATTACTCTGCTTACTGGTTAACCATTTGCCCTTTCGGACTTAGTCTCTGGACATTATTTTCGGGTTTTTGGTTAATGATTTCACACTTTTTACTTACTTTTGCGCTTTTTGGTTACTGATTTCACACTTTTTACATATTTTTGCGCTTTTTGGTTAATGATTACTCTGCTTACTGGTTAATTATTTGCCCTTTCGGACTTAGTCTCTGCACATTATTTTCGAGTTTTTGGTTAATGATTTCACACTTTTAACATATTTTTGCGCTTTTTGGTTACTGATTTCATACTTTTTACTTACTTTTGCGCCTTTTGGTTAATGATTACTCTGCTTACTGGTTAACCATTTGCCCTTTCGGACTTAGTCTCTGGACATTATTTTCGAGTTTTTGGTTAATGATTTCACACTTTTTACTTACTTTTGCGATTTTTGGTTAATGATTACTCTGCTTACTGGTTAACCATTTGCCCTTTCGGACTTAGTCTCTGGACATTATTTTCGGGTTTTTGGTTAATGATTTCACACTTTTTACTTACTTTTGCGATTTTTGGTTAATGATTACTCTGCTTACTGGTTAACCATTTGCCCTTTCGGACTTAGTCTCTGGACATTGTTTTCGACATTTTGGTTAATGATTTCACACTTTTAACTTAATTTTGTGCTTTTTGGTTAATGATTTCATACTTTTTACTTACTTTTGCGATTTTTGGTTAATGATTTCATACTTTTTACTTACTTTTGCGATTTTTGGTTAATGATTTCATACTTTTTACTTACTTTTGCCCTTTTTGGTTAATGATTTCATACTTTTTACTTACTTTTGCGATTTTTGGTTCATGATTACTCTGCTTACTGGTTAACCATTTGCCCTTTCGGACTTGGTCTCTGGACATTATTTTCGACTTTTTGGTTAATGATTTCACACTTTTAACTTAATTTTGTGCTTTTTGGTTAATGATTTCATACTTTTTACTTACTTTTGCCCTTTTTGGTTAATGATTACTCTGCTTACTGGTTAACCATTTGCCCTTTCGGACTTAGTCTCTGCACATTATTTTCGAGTTTTTGGTTAATGATTTCACACTTTTAACATATTTTTGCGATTTTTGGTTAATGATTACTCTGCTTACTGGTTAACCATTTGCCCTTTCGGACTTAGTCTCTGGAGATTATTTTCGACTTTTTGGTTAATGATTTCACACTTTTAACATATTTTTGCGCTTTTTGGTTACTGATTTCATACTTTTTACTTACTTTTGCGCCTTTTGGTTAATGATTACTCTGCTTACTGGTTAACCATTTGCCCTTTCGGACTTAGTCTCTGGAGATTATTTTCGAGTTTTTGGTTAATGATTTCACACTTTTTACTTACTTTTGCGATTTTTGGTTAATGATTACTCTGCTTACTGGTTAACCATTTGCCCTTTTGGACTTAGTCTCTGGAGATTATTTTCGACTTTTTGGTTAATGATTTCACACTTTTTACTTACTTTTGCGATTTTTGGTTAATGATTTCACACTTTTTACTTACTTTTGCGATTTTTGGTTAATGATTACTCTGCTTACTGGTTAACCATTTGCCCTTTCGGACTTAGTCTCTGGAGATTATTTTCGACTTTTTGGTTAATGATTTCACACTTTTTACTTACTTTTGCGATTTTTGGTTAATGATTTCACACTTTTTACTTACTTTTGCGATTTTTGGTTAATGATTACTCTGCTTACTGGTTAACCATTTGCCCTTTCGGACTTGGTCTCTGGACATTATTTTCGAGTTTTTGGTTAATGATTTCACACTTTTTACTTACTTTTGCGATTTTTGGTTAATGATTACTCTGCTTACTGGTTAACCATTTGCCCTTTCGGACTTAGTCTCTGGAGATTATTTTCGAGTTTTTGGTTAATGATTTCACACTTTTTACTTACTTTTGCGATTTTTGGTTAATGATTACTCTGCTTACTGGTTAACCATTTGCCCTTTCGGACTTAGTCTCTGCACATTATTTTCGAGTTTTTGGTTAATGATTTCACACTTTTAACATATTTTTGCGCTTTTTGGTTAATGATTACTCTGCTTACTGGTTAACCATTTGCCCTTTTGGACTTAGTCTCTGGACATTATTTTCGAGTTTTTGGTTAATGATTTCACACTTTTTACTTACTTTTGCGATTTTTGGTTAATGATTTCACACTTTTTACTTACTTTTGCGATTTTTGGTTAATGATTACTCTGCTTACTGGTTAACCATTTGCCCTTTCGGACTTAGTCTCTGGAGATTATTTTCGAGTTTTTGGTTAATGATTTCACACTTTTTACTTACTTTTGCGATTTTTGGTTAATGATTTCACACTTTTTACTTACTTTTGCGATTTTTGGTTAATGATGACTCTGCTTACTGGTTAACCATTTGCCCTTTCGGACTTAGTCTCTGCACATTATTTTCGAGTTTTTGGTTAATGATTTCACACTTTTTACTTACTTTTGCGATTTTTGGTTAATGATTTCATACTTTTTACTTACTTTTGCGATTTTTGGTTAATGATTACTCTGCTTACTGGTTAACCATTTGCCCTTTCGGACTTGGTCTCTGGACATTATTTTCGAGTTTTTGGTTAATGATTTCACACTTTTAACATAATTTTGCGCTTTTTGGTTAATGATTACTCTGCTTGCTTGTTACTGATTTCCCCTTTCGGACTTGATCTCTGGCCGTTCTTTTCGACCTTTTTGGATAAGGTTTCCACACTCTGAAATTATTTTGGGCTCACTGATTAGGCGAGATCAAGGGGGCATGCCTGGGCACTTTGGGCTCAGTTTGGGAAGGCGGCGTCCGTGTGCTCCTCCGCCCTTCCCGCACTTGCGGCTAGGTTTGCCAAACTGCGCTGACCCGCAGCCCTGCCTTTTTGCCCACGGCACGGAACGACTCAAGTCTGGCTCCGTTCCAGGCCGTTGCCTCCGGCTGCCCGCCGTCCGGCCGGCCTGGGACGTACCCCGGCTG